>NW_026776173.1:0-147079 GCF_947086385.1 Phlebotomus argentipes
AGAAATTGTGAAAGTGTTACAGAAAGTGATGTACATAATTTTGACGTACTATTTCCCCCTTTGGTTTTACTAAAGAAAAAAAAGCCCCTCTTCAATCTGCTATATATACAGGCATCTAGGCAATTTCATCATCTTCTCTCTCACTCTCGCGCGGAAGTTCATATTCACGGCGGTGGCAAACAAAGACGTGGGGAGCTTTTGAAAAGCGTCTCTCGGAAGTGCTTGTGGCGAAAGCTCTCTGCTCATTTCGTGTCACCATTAAAAATTCACACCTCTTCGTCCTTATTCAGCCGTTGGCAAGCGTGGCACGAAATGCGCCCCTCGAGGTGAGAATGGTGCGGAATCAAAAGAATATCATAATTAAAATCGTGTTAATAAAGATTGATTGCGTTGCGCCAACAAGCCCACACTGGAGGCGGCATCTAATTGGGGCACATTGTGTGTCTGGTGTGCCACAAGGGGGAGATAGTCGGTCAACAGTGGTGTACAGCACAGCAGGAGTGACTGAGAAAGGCTGAAATGTCGTCAATATTTCCGTTTCTGAAGCTATTCTCAAACAAATCAATGCATTTCTTGAAAAAAATTGCTTGTAATGCTTTTGATCTGACTAAATTTATAATTTTTGAGGTTATGTCATAAATTTCAAGTGAGATTTAACCTCAAAAATAGTAATTTCACATGTAAAATATAGAAAATTTTAAATTTTTTGGCATATGTATGCAAAAAGCTGGCGATCCAAGATTTCTTACATAATATCGAACACTGTAAAGTTTATTAAAGTAAAACTTAACCTCAATAATAAATTTCAGACTATAAAAATTACCGATTTCACAACTTTATCACAGAGTTTTGCAGTAAAACGTGAAATTTAAAGCTTTAAAGAGAATTGTTAGAGTTGAAAATTTTTTATTTGCCCCATTAATTAAATTTCCTTTAGATTTTTGTGTTTTTTTTGAGGTTATGTTGAAAAACAAACAAGAAAAATGATTTTCATCCGGTTTTTATACCGAATATCGCCTAAACTCTCCGAAAAATGGATAAAAGTGAGGATTTTTAGATAATAACGAACACTGGAAAGTGTGTTAAAGTAACACATAACCTCAATCACGTGTTTCAGATTCTAAAAATTATCATTTTAACCTCTTTTTCACTGAATTTTGAAATAAAACGTGAAATTTTGCGTTTCAGAGAGAATTTTGACCTTTGAAAATGCTTTATTCGTCATGAATTAAGATGATTTTGTGTTATTTTTGAGGTTCTGGTGAAAAACAAGTTAGAGAAACGTTTTTCAGCATGATTTTTGCAAGGAATATCACCTGAAATCTCTGAAATAAGGCTAAAGATGAGGATTTTTAGACGAAAAATGACTCTGCAAAGTGTGTTAAAGTAAAACATAACCTCAATTATGTGTTTTAGAGTCTGAAAATTATCATTTAAATAACTTTTTCACTGAATTTTGATGTAAGACTTGAAATTTTTTAGAGAAAAAGAGAATTTTGACTGTTAAAATTACTCTATTTGCCATGCATTTTTAATTTATAATAGATCATTTTGTGTTATTTTTGAGGTTATGGTGAAAAACAAATAAGAAAAACGATCTAAAGCAAATTCTTATAAGCAAAATCGTCCTTATTGTCTGAAATAAGGTAAAAAGTGAGGATTTTAAGATAAAAACTAACACTAGAAAGTGATTTTAGTCAAATATAACCTCAATTATGTATTTTAAATTCTAAAAAGAACCATTTTAACAACTATTTTACTGAATTTCAAGGTAAAACTTGAAATTCTGAGAGAAAAAGAGAATTTTGACCGTTAAAATTACCTAAATTGTCATTAATTTAGATCATTTTGTGGTTTTTTTTTGAGGTTATGGTGAAAAATAAGGAGGAAAAATGATTTTCAGCAGGTCAAATACGTGAATTCTGTAAGCTTTTCTCATGTCATGAAGTGGTGTTCGGCTTTTGGGCCACATTCTCTCCGCCTTGGCACTAAGGTGCGCCCCAGCAAGAACGCCCAGGTAATGAAGGCTCACGTGAGAGTGTCCCAGGAGAGGGAGAGGGTGGGGGTGGCGAAATGAGTCTCTCAGCACACATCGATCTTCGCATGGCCTCGGGCCGAATTGTGTGCGCGCCGCACAGTGGCTGGAAAATTGGTGGAATTGAATGTCACTTGATGAGTGTATGCATGCCAAAGAGGGGTTGAAGGGGGATGAAGAGGACTTTCTGCTATTCTTCGGCGAATCCGCATGAGTGGAGGAAATGAGGAGTGCCATCGAGTGGAAGATTCTCTGCACCGCATCATGATCATCATCAAAAACCGAGAGAGGATATTGAAGCATACATATATATATATATATATCGACGGGTGCCGTGAAGACTATCAAAAGTCAGCAATTTGAAGTTTGAGAGATGAAATTGCTTTGAAATTTTACTAATTTTCCCATAAACTCTGTGTTATCTTTCAGTAAATTGATAAAATTGCTCAATTCTATTTTTATGCAGAATTTCCCAGGTTTTTCCACTGTTTTTTGTTTGAAATATTAACAAAAAAACGAAGAATTAATAGACAAATTAGGAAAATTTGCTACAAAAAGTCGGTTTTTGATATTTTTTGTGTACTTTTTTTCCAATAAGTTTGTAAAAATCAACTTTTTACATTTTTTCTGCCCATTTTTTCCCAAGAAAAATTGAAAAATAATCAAATTATGATTAAAATAATAAAAAAAAGATTATTTTCCCGCAGTTAAATCACAAAGAAAAATCAAAATATTATCAAAAACTGAATAAAATAGTCATAAAATGAATATTTTCTAAAATAAAATTGAAAAATAATTGAAAAAAAGTTTATTTTCCCAAATAAAATGACAAAAAATTAAAATAACCAAATATTGAATGAAAAAAGTAAAATAAAATGAATATTTTCTAAAGAAAATTTTGAAAAATAATCATATTTTGAATAAAATAATCTATAAAAAAAAATTCTAAACTAAAATTACAAAAAAAAACCTTAATAATCAAATTCTGAATTAAATTATCAAAAAAAATGATTCTTTTCCAAAGTAAAATTGAAAAATAATCAAATTCTAAATAAAATATCAAAAAGAAAGATTTTTTTTTTCAATCAATAATAATCAATGAATTCAAAATATTCCCGAATATTCACAATTATTCAATTATATTCAAAATTTGATTACATATATTTAGAAAATAATAATAGAAAAAAATTAGTGAGAATCTTGTACGAAATAATAAATTTTTGAATCAAATATTCAGGAAATAATAAAAAAAAATCAAAAAATAATCAAAATCTTATCAAATATTCAGAAAATAATCAAAAAATAATCAAAATTTGTATAAAATAATTAAATTTTTTATAGAAATTTTTAGAAATTAATAAAAAAAAGTGTAAAAAAAAACAAAATTTATATAAAATAATTAATTTTTAATGAAATAATCAGGAAATAATAAAGAAATATTAAAAAAATAATCAATTTTAAATAAAAAATCGAGAAAATAATCAAAATTTGAGTAAAAATCACGAAATAATCGAGAAAAAAGATGGAATAATCATAAAGTTAATTAGCCTTTTGGGCGTAAACTATCAAAAATCGACTTTTAATAGTCTTCGATTCACCCGTCGATATATAGCTTTTCCTCATTGCAGAGCAGAGAAAGCTCCGTCGCCATGAGGAAGAGTTTTCTCTGTCCACTTTGCGGGGTGGAAGATGGAATTGCCTTCACGCCTCGCACTATCTCAATTGCAATCGCCTGTGATTTTGAGGATTTTCCAGCCAACAAAGCTGTGAATTGGAGGCGAAATTGAGGGTTTTTCGCCTCACTCAATGGCTCTTTGGCTCTCAATCATGATCCATTTCCGAGAAACAATTGAGACACACTCTTTACTTATTGGTCTGTGCGCTTTTCTCCTCCTTCAATCAGGACTTTTCCTCGTGGAAGAAGACACTCTTGAGACAACTTTAAAACACTCTGCGACGGAATTATACTAAAAATGCTCTATTTTATGGAGGAAAATGAAGATAAAACTCACAAAATTTGCCCCATTTTGGTGGGAAATTGAAGGAAATTGGTATCTTTTTAGACTTACTAAATGATTAATTATTTTCTAAATAAATTTTCTAAATTGAATAACCTCAAAGGGGGAAATAATACAGTCCAGAAGTACTTAAGAAGTGAAAGTGTTGAAGAATCTACAAAATTCCTTTCCTGAAACCCTATTTTCTTGACAAATTGAACCAAATTCTTTGAAATTCCTTCGATTTTCACGCAGAAACATATGTATTAATCTAATTTTCTAGGTTATGTAATGAATTAAGAACAGATTTAGTGAATAATTTTCATTCTAGAACACAAATTCTGCAAGTCTTTGGCAGAATTAAGCATTTACAAGCAATTTACAGTGATTTTTTTTTGATCCTTTGACGGCCAAGAAACACTACAAATTGTGCTAAGATTCAACATAACCTCAAAAATAGTCATGTGACATTGAAAAATATTCATTTACAACACTTTTCAAACAATTTTGAGTCTAAATCATCTGTTTTGAATTCATTTGCAAAACATAACCAAATAATTATGTGATCTAGAATGCTTCGAAGCGGAGTTTTTGAAGATCTTTTACTGATATTTTGAGGTTATGGTTCGGAAAAGATGCTCAAAATGCGTTTTAATGTCGATTCTGACAGAAATTTTGTGTGGAAACTTAAGAAATTCAATAAAATTTAAGCTCTAGATAAATTTATCTCTATAAATTGATTAATATTAGGCAAAAAATATCGCATATTCTTCAGTCAATCTAATTTGCGAAAAGCAAGGCTTGCTATAAACTGTCAGGCGCGTGCGGAGACAATTTGGAGGTTATGTTTTACATTTTGTACGCGAATCGTGAGAAAAAACGCTGTGTTATTGTTCATGATGGGCAAATAAATACGTTCACGACAAATTTTTCGTGAAGAGTTTGCAGAGTGTAAAAACTGCGCTCATGATCTGTCATTTCTGTCATTTGTGTCAAACAATTAGTCTAATTTCCACAAATCACACAATAAATCGCACTTAAATAGCTCAGAAGAGTTTTAAATGTGATTTTTTGCATTGTTTTAGTGGAAAAAAACAGAGTCGTTTCGATACTGCAAAACGATACGTGAAAATAGGGCACTTTTAGCATAATACCATCGCTTGCGTCTCTTGCAAAGGACTGTAAGTTTCCCAATATCCAACTAATAACAATCGATTAATTCTAAATCTGTTCTTGTCACCCAAACAACAACATGGATTGTGCATTTTCCACGGTTGAGAACTTTTCCTGTATTTCGCCTCGTCATGAAATATTCTTCTGACACTGTGACGCTTTTCCCCTAAAAAAAAAAAGTCCTCTCGTGGATGGCAAATGAGGTGAAATTTCTCAATTATGCAGAAGAAGGGAAGAATTTCAAATGACAGTGAAAATCACTTAAATGTGGAAAAATCTATTGTGAAAGTGCAATTGAAGCAATTGAGCAGTGAAAAGAAAATCAGTGAGGAATTTTCCCAAATCGACGGATGCTTCGAAAACTATAAAAAGTCAAAATCGCCATTTTTCAGCAAAGCAAGTTCAAAATTTTGGCATTAAAACAGCTGCGAAATTTGCCAAATTTACTTCAAAATACTCAAAATGCCTTCAAATTGTTCGTTAAAGTGAAAATATTTCTCTGTATTTTTTATTTTGTAAATGTTTTATTGGTATTTATTGAAATTTTTGACTAAAATGTGGCAAAATTAATAGAAAATCTGAAAATATTACTTTTCAAAGTCGATTTTTAATGGTTTTTGAGTCGATTTTATACAAAAAATCAACTTTTCATACTTGAATTGAACTTTTTCTTAATGTTTTCAAGTGAAAAAATTTAAAAGATATGAGAAATATTTCACTTAAAGTCCAAAAAAACATTTTAGGATAATTCTGAAAATCTGCAAATATTTTCTAAAAAGACTTTTTAATGCATTTGACTGCAATTTTTGAGACATTTTTCTTGGGGGAAAATTCTTCAGCACAAAACAATGAAAATTTGACTTTTCATTCGTAAAACATGACAATTTTTTTTCCATTTGTGCTTTTTAGATAAATAAGATTTTTTACAATTGTCTCTTAAGTTAAAAATCTCAAGATTCTTGTACAGAAAGAACAAATCGACGGGTGAATCGCAGACTATTGAAAGTCTGTTTGGATTGATCTTAATGTCTTTCATCGGCAAAAAATAAAGAAATACGATTTTTCTTAAAAACTCTCGCGTGTAGAAAATTTCTCAATGTTGCGTTGAAAAGTATGAAAAGTCGACTTTTGATAGTTTACGCCCAAGGGGCTAATCACTAGCGCAAATTGAGACCATTAACTTTGTGATTATTCAATCTTTTTCCTCGATTATTTCGTGATTTTTACTCAAATTTTGATTATTTTCTCAATATTTCATTAAAATTTGATTATATTTTGAATATTTCTCTATTATTTCCTGATTATTTCATTAAAAATTAATTATTTTATATAAATTTTGATTTTTTACATATTTTTTTATTAATTTCTAAATATTTCTTTAAAAAATTTATTATTTTATACAAATTTTGATTATTTCGTATAAGATTCTGATTATTTTTTGATTATTTTCTGAATATTTTATTTAGAATTTGATTATTTTTTCAATTTTACTTTGAGAAATATTTTTCTTTTTTATTATGTCATTCAAAATTTGTTTGCTTTCTCAACTTTACTTTGGAAAATATAATCAATTTTTTGATAATTTAATTCAGAATTTGATTATTGAGATTTTTATGTAATTTTTCCTGGGATTTGTTTTTTTTGGTTATTTTATTTTAATATGATTATTTTTCAAAATTTACTTGAGAAAATATTCATTTTTTCTTACTTTTTTCATTCAATATTTGGTTATTTTGATTTTTTGTCATTTTATTTGGGAAAATAAATTTTTTTTCAATTATTTTTCAATTTTTGTTTGAGAAAATATTCATTTTTTGACTATTTTATTCAGTTTTTGATAATATTTTGATTTTTCTTTGTGATTTAACTGCGAGAAAATAATCTTTTTTTCATTATTAAAATCTTAATTTGATTATTTTTTCAATTTCTTCTTGTGAAAATAATGGGCAGGAAAAATGTAAAAAGTTGATTTTTACGAATTGTTTGAAAAAAAAGTACACAAAAATTATCAAAAATCGTCTTTTTGTAGCAAATTTCTTCCAATTTGTCTATTAATTCTTCGTATTTTAGTTAATATTTCAAACAAAAAACAGTGGAAAAATCTGGGAAATTCTGCATAAAAATAGAATTGAGCAATTTTATCAATTTACTGAAAGATAAAAGAGAGTTTATGGAAAAATTAGGCAAAATTTCAAAGCAAAATCATCTCTCAAACTTCAAATTGCTGCCTTTTGATAGTCTTCACGGCACCCGTCGAATTGAAGCAATTGAGCAGTGAAAAGAAAATCAGTGAGGAATTTTCCCAAATGCAATTAGGAGTGAATTTGCGCTGTGTGTATTTGTTGGTGTCCCTTTCAGTGACATGTGCTCGATAGTTTGTGTTTGTGCTGTCAATGTGGGGAATCCATTGAGGAGAGACAGGATATTCACGATACACACATCATTGCAATAAATAAGGGAGGGTGAAAGGCTCCACTGTGTGATGCCTGAATGCGGGAATTTGTGTGAGGAGCGTGAAAGGTTTTTCATCTAATCGGATTTTCAGCTCCTCAGGAGCACCAACACACGTGCCATTGTACTGAAAGCGACAGCCTGAGAGATTTTCTTCGTCATACATGAAGTCGAGGGGCCACCAAGGGGCCAATCAGTCGCAACTTGAGACCATTCGCAATGTGATTATTACTTTAATTTTGATTATTTTCTAGATATTTGATTAAAAATTGTTTATTTCATACAAAATTATGCTTATTTTTTTGATTCTTTTTCTGCATACTCAATCAAAATTTGAATATAATAGAATTAATTGAAAATATTCGGAATATTCTGATTCATTGATTGAAAATAATCATTTTTTTTTAATTTTTTTTTGCACAATTTAATTATTTTTCAGTTTTACTTAAGAAAATAATCTATTTTTTGATTATTTCATTGAAAATTTGATTATTTCTCAATTTTTCCTGCAAAAATAATATTTTTTTTAAATTTGATTATTCCTCAATTTTATTTAGGAAAATAATCTTTTTTTTTTAAATTATTTTCTTCAGAATTTGATTTTTTTTTCAATGTTACTTAAGAAAATAATCTTATTTCTAAGGTTTTAAATTGAAAATTGGATTATTTTTGAATTATACTTAGGAAAATAATCTTTTTTTTATACTTTATATTTAAAATTTGATTATTTTGCAATTTTTCTTAGGAAAATAATCTTTTCTATTAATATTAATTTCAAAATTTGATTTTTCTTTCAATTTTTTTGGAAAATCTCTTTTTTTTAATTTGTTTTAACAGGATTTTATTATTTTCCAATTTTACTTAAGAAAACAATTTTTTCTAATTTTTTTTATTATTGAAAATTTGATTATTTTTCAGTTTTCCCTGGGAAAATAATCTTTTTTTTACTTTTTTATCCAAAATTTGTATATTTTCCATTTTACTTGGAAAAATAATTCTTTTATTTTATTATTTAATAATTGATTATTTGATTAGAGAACATGAAGTTTCCTCAAAAATCGTCTTGTGATTTGCCCCTTGGATTTTCTTCCGCATATATGAAGCCGAGGGGCCACTCATTTCTCCCCCCCCAAATGACATTTCACCCCCTCCGCAAAAGCCCACAGAGATTTGTGTCCAGCGACCAGACATATTCACATATTGCAATAACATCCAACTCCATTTCGTCTACTGGACTGCAATTAATCCCCCGTGACTGGTTGGGAAATACACCCACAAGATAACTTGCAATGCACTGCAATGTCGGAATATTCAAGAGAGAGAGAGAAAGACAGAGAAACTCAGCATAAATTATGCGCGGTAGTAAAATTTTTGGGTCTCGCAGCGCTACAAGTCAATTTAATGATTATATTCCAAGGGGGGATTTTCTCTGTTTGCTAAAAACACTATCGAGAAATGGCATCTCAAACATATAAAAACACACACACACACAGTCGTAAAAACAAAAAGGGGAACAAGGCAAGAGTTTAACGTCTTAATAAAGTTGTGAAAAAATGCATAAAAGCTCAGAAGATTTATTGGTCTTTCAGAGCACTTAAGCACGCATTGTGGCATTTGTGCGAGAATTTGAATTTCTCTCTCAATTTCAGTGCAGCAGAGTTGGTAATTTTGGTCTGGGACTCTGAATTGTGGTACAGTAATTAGGAGTATTTGTATATTTCTTTTTATTCATTCTAATTCACGCTCGAGTCAAGTGGCATTCTGCCGCTGACGTTCACAACAGCCTAACTGAGACTCACAATGAGGAAGAATAGAGATGTTTCTGTCAATGAGAAGACATTTACGACAGCAAAAGGAATAAGTAGAGCAGGGAAACAACCAAGAAGAGGGAAAGTTAAGTAGTTGAGAAACAGAAGTCAAGTCAAAAGCAAGAAATATGAGTTGAGAACTGTAACAACAGTCGACCAAGAGATTAAAGAGACAGGGTGATAACTAAACGCAGTACAGTGTCAGACATCAAGAAACCAGATGCAGGGAGAAAAGAGACACCCGATTCGTGCCAACGGAAACCAAGAAAAACGTCCAGAAATCAGACACAGAACAAACACAAGGAAAGAGCGGCTGTCTCTCGACGCTACAGTCGTGTGTTCAAAACCGATTCACCGATTGCAAAAATGTTTGAACACAGCAGAGTGCCAGTAATGTTCCACAGATGAAACATACGCTTCACTGAAATTGGTGGTGTTAGAAACCAAAAGTGGGTTTGGTAGGCAACTGACATTTGTCGCCGTGACACAAAAACACGTCATCAAAGGTGACATTGTCACTGAAAGATCCCCGGAACTAAATATACATAGATAACCGAGGATGGAAGAGACGAAGCTTCGGAGCATTCTGATTACCGCGAGAGGGCAGTAATGCACGGGTAGACCGTAAAACTCTAGCCACAAAAATCACATTGCAGGCTTCCGGAAGCCTAAATGTGATCGGCTGATCTCTTAAGGGGGCCACAAAGGGGACGAATAGACGACATTCTTTCCCAAACCCGCAAAACTAGATCTAATCCAATCTAACACAAGGAAAACTTGCAATCCCACTTCTGATTTATGTAAATGTAAATTGGAGAAATGTGTTGAAAATTCTATCTACAACTAAAATGTTTGAAGTTGAGAGTGTAAAATTGATGATTTTTGCCATTTCCATCAAAAATCTTCAGAGAGAACATGATTTGCAGACTGATTTTCTCTGCAAAGTGTCTTCATATGGCCACACTGTTGACAATTCCTACACAATTTCTCAATCATAGTTTCAGATATGTTTTAATACTTGAAGAGAATGCTGTGCGCCCTGTGACACTGTTGGAACTGATTTTAATATTTAATTGGAATGAAAGGGGGAGCTTTTCCACATAGACTTTGTATTTTATAGCGACTCAATTTTATATCTCTCTCTCTCTCGTGTGATGTGTATCACACGAAGAGCACACACACACAGTTTCCATAGATATATACTTGAGAGAGTTTCCACCCTCTGGAAAATCCCAGCGGACAGTGAAATATTCACATTCGGAAGGCTTTCGCATGAAAAATGAATTGATTTCCGAAAAGCTCGTGGTGTACAGTGATGTGCAGTATGACGTGCCCCTGGGACATCCGCCCCATGTCACACATTTCTTCATATTTTGTACCACCGCCGGATAACACGATGTCAGTGGGACTGAGATTGCTGTCGTCTTAGGTCTTGGGCCGTCTCTCATGTGTAATTTACCACCTGGTGGGATCGGGAGAAGAGACACACACACTCAAATGCACTTTCCCCATTCTTCAGATGGTTTTCCCGGGGAAAATCCACGTCACATCGATTACGATGAGTGTCAAGGGGGAGATAAGACGGCTTCAACAGTGTACACAAAACACTTCTGCAATTCCTCAGCAGAATCTTCAACACTTCAAAGGCATTTTCTATCGCTTTTCCGACTCCATCAACTGTTTCTCACACTCAATTCTGACTTATCACAAAGCTAATCCGGGTTTTTCTGCCTCAAGAACTTTTTGAGGTTATGTTTGGCTTTAAAACTGTTTTTTTTTACTCACGAAATTAAACAAATTTGGAGCTTTTTTGTTCACAAATGCCCAAAAGTGTTAGGAAAATGTCAGAAAATGCTTCAAAAACATCTTGATCATATTGTGAGGTTATGAATTTTGCCTAAAAATATGCTTTAGGTCTGGAAATGAGTAAAAATGGTGAAAATCACTAAATAATTAGTTTAAATTTGCCATTTTATAGCACAAATCGTGAAAATAACTAAGCAGAAAGAGTTTTCTTAGATATTTTTGAGGTTATGTTTGACTTTTAACCTTTTTTCTAACCTAATCTTGAGTTTTTTCGAGCGCAAATGCTTAATTTTGCCAAGAAAAGAGGAAAATTCTCAGTTTGAACACAAATTAGATGATTTTGAGGGTTATTTTATGACATAACCTCAAAAATAAAGCGATCAAATTGATTTTTCTACGCAAAGTAATTGAAAAAAAAGCTTCAATTTGTTCAAATTGAAGCTTTTGCTGTGGAAATATTCTTTTACAGCAAAAAGCCGCGAAAGAAATCAAGGAAAAGAGACATTTTTCTTCAATTTAAGTGATATTTTTGAGGTTATGTTTAACTTTTAGGCTTTTTCTCAATCAAAATGAAGTTTTTTCGCACAAAAATGCTCAAATTTGTCAAGAAACAGAGAAATTTGATGATTTAATCTGTTTTACATTAAACATAACCTCAAAAAAAGCGATAAAATTGATTTTTAAGCAAAATTAAGCTAGAATTTAGTTGAAATGGAAGCTTTTTCTGTGCAAATATTCTATATATTTTGCCACTTTCACTTCTAAACACTTCCTTTCAAGCTGTACACCACTTCTGACCGTCTTATCTGCCCCTTGGTGGGTGTGCTTTCTTCACGCGACAAGTCAAGAAGTCTCCGCATGGGTGACGAGGACAGATGATCTGTGTTGGTTTGTGGTCAACATTTCAAATGCTGGACTTTCATCCCAACCTCTCAATTTACCATTCGGACGAAAATGGCCGTGAAAGAGGATGCGGAGAATCCCCCGCAATTTCTGGTGAGCACCTCATGAGAGGTTCGTTGAATAATTTTCGACAGAGGATTTTGACAGATTATGGACAGCTGAATGTACAAATAAAGGCGCTTTTGGAGTGAGTCTGGCAGTCATTTAACTTTTGTGTCAGAGTCCATCGAGAGAGTCTCATTAGGCCCACGAGATTTATCGTGTTGTTGTTCATTTTCAATCGCTTCATTCTCTCAACTCTCTTAGCCAATCCTCCACGTCGCGCACATCATCAATTCCGTGTTGCTCCCTTTGTTGTGGCGCGCTAAAGAAAATGGGCAGGTGACATGAGGAGGCCAGGGAGTGATTCTCTGTTCTCCATTCTCCCCCCCGGAATGGAGAGTTTGTGTGTCTGAGAATCTTGTAATCTTCGTCAGCGTCAATGCGCGCGCCCAACTGATATATTACTTCAATTTCATGCAATTCGCCGTCGTCCGCAGGGAGTCAAAGAGAGATGATTAATGGCATTTACACTCGAGGAACCACCAAATGAAAGTGTCCCTCCTGGGCACCAAATCCACCCCCGCGATGCTGTGTGGAAAAGTGCAAAGAAAATCACTTGACGTGGACACAGAGTTGCCAGTGGCGCAGATGATAAATGGTGAGAACAAGGAGGAGATATTGTGTCACTAAAAGCTCCAACACTTCGAGAATTGAAACTTCTGAGGCACTTTTGAGCATAATCTCATGCTTTCCATTGAAATTTCTACAATAATCCACTGGAAATCTCTTTTCTGGATATATTTTTCAATCATAACCTCAAAATAAGCTTCAACAGTTTCAGAATTCAAACTTCTGAGACAGTTTTGAGCATCGTCTGAAGCTTTTAATTCAAATTTCAGTAGGAATTCACTTAAAATCGCTTTTTCGGACATATTTTTCAAACATAACCTCAAAATAAGCTCCAACTCTTCGAGAATTAAAACTTCTGAGACAGTTTTAAGCATAATTTCAAGCTTTCAATTCAAATTTCTACAAAAATCCATTAAAAATCGCTTTTTCGGACATTTTTTCAACCATAACCTCAAAATAAGTTCCAAAACTTCGAGAATTCAAACTTATGAGGCAGTTTTGAGCATCATCTGAAGCTTTTAATTCAAATTTCTGTAAGAATTCCATAAAAATTGCTTTTCCGGACATTTTTTTTCAACATAACCTCAAAATAAGTTCCTAAACTTCGAGAATTCAAACTTATGAGGCAGTTTTGAGCATAATCTCCAGGTTTCAATTCATATTTCTGTTTAGAATCAACTGAAAATCGCTTTTTGAGACATATTTTTCAACCATAACCTCAAAATAAGCTCCAAATCTTCGAGAATTAAAACTTCTGAGACAGTTTTGAGCATAATCTTATGCTTTCAATTCGAATTTCTACAAAAATCCATTGAAAATCGCTTTCTCGGACATATTTTTCAAACATAACCTCAAAATAAGCTTCAAAAATTCCAGAATTTAAACTTCTGAGACAGTTTAAAGCATAATCTCAAGGTTTTAACTCAAATTTTTGTAAGAATTCAATAAAAATTGCTTTTCTGGCATTTTCTGGGCATATTTTTCAACCATAACCTCAAAATAAGCTCCAAATCTTCGAGAATTGAAACTTCTGAGGCAGTTTTGAGCATAATTTCAAGCTTTCAATTCAGATTTCTACAAAAATCCACTGAAAATCGCTTTTCTGGACATATTTTACGGCCATAACCTTACAATATTACAAAGAACTCTTTAAACTCCGTTTCGAACGTTTCTGGGCACAAAATTATTTACTATTCTTTGTTGATGAACCTTAAATTGATGATTTAAGTTCAAAAATCGGTCAGAAAGCTTCCTAATGATCATTTTTTAAATCTTAAGTGCTGTTTTTGAGATTATTCTAGGCTTTAATAATAATCTTTATTACATGTTAATGTTCAATTCAACTGTTAAAGATAGACTTACTCACTAAATTTGTCTTAAAATTAAGCACATAACCTAGAAAAGCTTTCAGAAGAAGCTTTTTCACTTTCTTTGACTCCTTCTGAGCTGTTTACCATTTTCACCCCCAATATATCTCCCCCTTGGATGACGGTGTGTGTCACACAAGTTTAATTTCAACGACAGCCGTCAAGGACTTTTCTCACATGTGTGTGGCTGGAAAACTCATGCGAGAAACTCTGCATCAACAATTGAATTGAAAGTGGCTGGAAAACACCTCGCAAAGTCCAATTTGGGTGGAAAATGTGGGTGAAAATTTCATTCAACCCCAGAGCGAATGTCCTTCTTTTTTTAGCGGGGGGAGTGGAAGAGAATCCATTGAGATGCTTCTCACACTCTCCTTGGCCAAACTCGATTTTTCTCCACCTTTTTTTCGCCCACCCACTCAGCAGGGAACGACCATAAGAGTTTTGGAGGGTGGTGAGAATGTCTTGAGCAATGGAATTGCCATAAATTATCGGGGCAAAGCGAGAAGCGCTTTTCTCAGCGCCAAAGTACTTAAAGTCACTCCACTCGAGGTGCAGAGAATTGATAATGATGCACCCTTCGGTGATACCGCAAAAATCACGATCAAGAAGGTGATTTTCGACGAGTTTTGTGGGTGCGGGAAATTAAGGACCCAGTAAAAACAGCCACGATGGAAAACTGTGGAAATTTGTATGGAGCCTGTCCGCGGATATCCACTGGTTTTTCAATGGGGACTCCTGCAGGGAAGTCAATGGTTTTTCCACACCTCTTAAGCACGTAAAAGAAACCTCTTAGGCCTCTTTTCAATGGTTTTTCAGTGGACTTTCCTGCGGAATTCCTGCAGGAAAGTCCATTGAAAATCCTTCAGGGATGAACAGGACCCAAAACGATGGATTTTCAATGGACCCCTCCTGGGGGATCCCTGCAGGAAAGTCCACTGAAAATCCATCATAAAGTGAACCTCCAGTTAGAATATGGCGCGCTTCGGACCAATTCTTCGAGGTGGCGCTGTGATTCACAAAATGTGACATGTTGATGACACACAGGGGAATTTCACAACATTATAAATGGCGACTTGGAATTTCACCAAGACATTAATTCAAGCACGCAAATAAGTCCTTTTACACGCTTATTATAATAAAGAACTTGGTGCAAGGATGCTTTCACGGTACAGGATGAATAAAAAGGGGGAAAAAGTAGTTTCCGCACCGGAAATACGCAGATTTTTGGAAAAGTTAGAAATTTACGTTGCTTGTCAAGGATATCAATGTAAAATCATCGAAAAACTGTAAATATGCGTTCCCCAGAGCCTTATTTCCTCAATATTAAGGATAAAATGTGTGATTTTTGCCACTCACTTTTGACAGCTGCCATCTTGAAAGACAATATCCGAAATATAGGCAATTCAGTAATTGCGGAGTGCCCTGCGGGATTCCTGCGATGATCCCTAAGGCCAAATCCTTCAACTCAAAAGGCTGGGCAAACAGTGGATATCCACTGGATTTTTGACGGACAAGTCCACTGTTAGCCCGCCTATGAAGATGAAGGATTTGGCCTTAGGGATTCCCGCAAGAATCCTGTGGTACATCCATTATACTCCATGGCACAGTATGGAAAAACGATGGATAATCGATGGACAGCGGATTGTGTTTTTACTGGGGAGGATTCTCTCCTTTCCTCGAGAGAATCGCGCACATGGGAAAATCCCACCCAACATAAATTCCCCGCAATTCCACCTCACCATAAGCGGATTATGTGGTCAACTCCTCCGGACGAGGTGAAAGAATGGAAAATCTAATAGATTACATGTCAATTTCCGGCTTCTATTGTGGTCACCTTGGGTCATCATCAATCCATTAAAAGTACCTGAGCCAAGGTGGCAAAAGTTATACTGCAAAATGGTGTACTTTAATTACATGTTTTGTACTTAAAAAATAGATTTTATTGCTTTTAACCAAGAAATAACCGATTTATAACCCTGTTTTGTAACTCTTTTTCATCAAGATCAAGAAAATGATTAAATATTGATTGAGAAAATGATTCTTATACTGGCGGAAATTAATTTTTATCCGATTCTTAATTTTGAGATATTTTTTTTTAGGTTATGCGACTGATTTACAACCAAAAAATATCTCAAATTTGATATTCTTTCCCCTAAATTAAAAGTATTTTCACTTTATTGATAAAAATCCGTATTTTAACTGAATAAAAATCGGAAATTGAGGCAAAAACGTTAAAATCAAACATAACCCCACTTTTTTCTTAAAAAACTGTTGCAATATTGAGTTAGAAATGAAAAAGAAAATAAATTAAAAGATAATCATCAAGAAAAATGCGGTAAAGTGGAATTTTAACAGAAGATAGGCATGAAATATTGTAAGAAAACGTCAATTTTTAGATTGTTAGTCAGATTTCAGTCAATTTTCGGTTATATTTAAGTTATTTGGTGATTTTAGTCTTCTTATAAACAAACCATTGAAGTCCATCAATTGATGCCAATCCAGTGAAGTCTTGGAAAGTGTCAAAGACTTTTCATATACAGTAGCGCAAATTTAGATAGGACATCTATGAAAATTAGGCCATTTTTCCTTTTGATGCTAAAAATTCGATATTTCCTTCAATTTTAGAGACATTTTCCTTAAGACAAGAAACAATGAGAATTTAATGATCTTTCAAATGGCGTTGAAATCATAGCGATATCTTAATTTAGGGCTGAGATATTGCAAAATACAGAGAAATGTGCGCAAAAGAACAGCGAAAATTAAGTTAAGACACTGTATTTTTGGCTCTAAAACCATGGTTTAACTATAAAATTGACCCGGAAATCCCATTAAATGTCTATTTGGAATGTCTAGAAGACATTTACATTGTAAGACGCGTTGATTTGGACTTGTCAAATTGCTTTTTGCGTATTTTTAACCTTCATTTAACACTTTTTATGCATTTCTTCATTTCTTCCGCAAATTCGTGGCCCAAATCCTGTTCTCAGGTTTCCTATGAAGTATTTAGTATTTATTTATTTTATAAAGTATTTATTACAGCATTTTGCTGTAATTTTCTTTAGAAAGTGTGATTTTTTAGTCAATTTCTTATGATAATATCCAGAAAATCAGTAATTTCTTATTGATTCTCGACAGGAAAATGGTTCTATTTGCATTTGCATATTGTTTATCATCCTGCATAAGGATTCTTCATAAAAAATTATGGAAATGTCATAAAGTGGTGTACAGATTTTAGTCATATTATCTTCCCCTTGATTAGGATTTGGAAAAATCTTCTTTATAAACTGCAATGAATTGAAAAATTCCCAGCTGAAACGTACAATTATTTTTCAAATGGACAGAAAGTGGTGAGCAAATTCCACCCCCCATAGTAACATCCCCTTGAATCAACCCGCCCATTCATGCTTGCAACCGAGAAGTGATCTGGGTTAATTGACCGGTGGTTTTTCCCATACAATTTATGTAAAATTTCCACAGAACTCTCCAGCCACACTTCCCCCGCCCCCCCACCCCTCTGGAAAGGGTGAGATGGAGACAGAGAAAAGAGTGGAGCTTCAGCAAGATCCCACTGGACTTGCAATGGTTTTGAGAATGGAATTTTGGGGGTAGAAAATGTGGTCTTCGCCACTCTTCTGGATGTCTTCTGAGAAATTCAATTTCCACCCTGTGAATGAGTCCTTTGAGGGCAAATCCTCAGTTGGATTTCAGCTTTGTGCAAAAGGGTGTCAATGGGCCCAAGACTAGATGAAATGGAGTCTCTCTCTCTCTCACAAGATACCTGCGAGAATCTTAAGATTGTAATATAAAACGTGCCACTTTTCGCTTCACTGCTCAAAATTGTGGTTTTACTGCTTGAAATTGTAATTCATTCTTGTCATAAGAAATAAAGCTGGATAAAATGTTAATTGAAAGATGTTTAAGAGATTTAGAAGACTCTTTTAAGAAAAATAGAGAAAATGACTGAAAATTGACTAAAAATTGACTGAAATTTAACTCACAATTATTTTAATGATGATCTTCATCTTCTAATTGCATTTGTGGACATTTTTTTTTTTAATGAAAACAATCTCTTAATAACATTGAATGTTCTTAAGAGATTTTTAATAATATTTTTTCAGCCCAAAATGATAGATTTTCATGAGTATTTAGAGATAATTCACAGATAAATGGGCGGAGCTTTCGAATGGGCGTGGTTTAAGTTGCAAACACTTGAAATAATCACAAAAATAGTCAATAATATCAGCTTTTTATACATGTTTCTCACAAAATAAGATATATTTGTTGTATTTTAATGAAAAACTTAAGAAATTGAAGGTAATATTATGACAATTTCTGAGGAAATCTGACTTTTCTTGACGATTTTCAACACTCTTTGCTACTTTGGTGAACTATAATAATTCGCGGATGGATTTTTCTGATTATATTTGAGCTCAATATGCTGGAAACAATACTGTTACATATATACAGTAACGAAAATTAGCTTAGGACACTGATAATGAAATTTAGGTCATATTTTATTTGGTGCTAAAAATTCGACATTTCCTGCAATTTTAGAGACATTTTCCTTAAGACAAAAAATAATGAGAATTTAATCATCTTTCAAATGCCGTTGAAATCATGTCGATATTTCAATTAGAAGCCGTATTATTGCAAAATGCAGAAAGATGTGCGAAAAAGAACAGCGAAAATTACGTTAAGACACTGCTTATTTTGCTCTAAATCCTTGTTATAATCATAAAACTGCCTCGGATAATCATATGAAATAATGAGTTTGGAGTGTCTTAAAGACATTTACATCAAAAATAAGTCTTGGTTTTGACTTTTAAACTGGCTTTTTGTATGTTTTAAGCTATCATTTAACGCTTTTTATGCATTTCTTCATTTCTCACGCACAATTGCGTCTTAATTCCTGTTCACAGGGTGTCTATGAAGTGTCAAAGAGGATTTAAAGTTATTTGTTCAAGAACAATCAAGTAGCCGTGAAAATTACCGCATTTTCCTCTGTAAAAAGTGTGATTTTTAGTCAATTTCTTATTATAATGTTCAGAAAATCGGTAATTTCTTATTGATGAACGGCAGGAAAATGACTCCAATTGCGTTTGCATATTGTTTAGCATTCAAGGATTCCATAATGTGGTGAATGGTGTCCATGAAATGCCACAAAATCTAGCATTGTGGCGATTATTGCATAAAAAATCAACATTGTCCAGAAATTTGTGCAATATTTTGTATGAAATATTGCAAATTACACGCCTTAATATGTCTTTTTTTACTATTAAAATTATTAAAAAAATTAAAATTAATGTTTATAGCAAAACTTGTTAATATTTATTGACATTTTTGCCAAAGAAACTTGGATAAATCAATCGAATTCACGCGCCAACCGATGGTTTTACCGTCAAGAAGCAGCCCAAGACATTCACTCTGCTACTTTTCTTCACACACACACACTGACATGTCGATTAAGTATAGAAGGAAAGGACATACAATTGTACTTGGGAGGCACTTTGGAAAATCTCAAGACCATTGAGAAAATTGTATGTTTTCCAATCAATTTCCCCCGACATTTCCAATTATGATCCATCACGATTTTTTCTGCGTCCTGCACCAGAAATGCCAACGTTTTTTTTTACTGCCATTCTTCAATGTTCGTCTCCCCCTTGAAAATGCTTGTGAAAATGCATCAGTCAATCTCTAATCACGAGCACTTGATCACAAATCATTTCAGAGTCGCTGGAGTGAAAGGTTATTTGTGAAAGGAGCAAAAGGCAGCGATAAAATGCAGCTCAATTGCCAATTCTTATCGCACAAGCGGAATTATTTGTGAAATTGTGACAAAATCTCATTTCAAGCAACAGACTTTTGTGCCATAGAGAACAGCCGAGCGAAAACGAACACTTACTCAATAGCTTAAACTTCTTAGGCTGTTTTGCTTGATGATTCTGAAATTTGAGTGAATCTCTGACGTTTCCATTTGATATTTCTCTATTCACCAACTAAAAACACCCTTTTAAGCATGTTTTTTTCAAACATAACCTCAAAATATCACAAAAAGATATCAAAAGACGTCATTTAAGAAGTTTATTTCACAAAATCAGCCTAATTTATCCAAAAATATATCCGAAATGATTGATTTTACATCTAAAATTGATCAGAAAGTTATCTTATTGTCCATTATTTTCGCGAAAGAAGCTTATTTTTGAGGTTATGTTACATTTTGACGCAATTTCTAGTGTTTCTTCTTTTGAAAGATACGAAATAGTGATTTTTAACACACCAATAACTAATAATTTATGAGAAATAAGAATTTTTCACTAATTCTGCTTGAAATTTATCACATAACCTAGAAAATTTTGTTAAAATGAACATTTTCTACGTGAAAATCCGATGTAATTTAGAAAATTAATGAAAAAGATGATGAATTTTGTAGATATTTAAATATATTCACTTTCCCTGATTTCCTGATGTCATATTAACTCAAGGGGAAGATAATATGTCATGAATCTGTCACTTTCTGACACTTCAAGAACATAGTTTTAAACTGTTTTCACACTAATTCTCACATTATAATGAATATCTTAAGTTTCTATCGAATATTTCTGTGAGAATTCACTTGGAAAAGTTTTTTTGTATTTTTTCCGACCATAACCTCAAAATATCACTTTTAAAAGCTTTCCAGGTGAAGAAATCATCTGTTATGATGTGCCAATGATCCTGAAATTGCTGATTCACAGTCAAAATTGTCCAGAAAGTCGTCAAAAATTGACATTTTCCAAGTGAAAATGACTATTTTTGAGGTTATGTTGAATCTTAGCACAATTTTCTGTGTTTCTTGACATCAAAAGATCAAAAAATCACTGTTAATTGCTTGCAAATGCTGAATTCTGCCAAGAAATAGCAGAATTTATATGAATTTATGTCAAATTTGTCCAAAACGATGATAATTTTTGAGGTTATGTTTGATCCTAACACAATTAAAGGCATTTCTTGGCGTCAAAAGAGTTAAATTCAAGGGAAAGATTGTGTTCTATTAAGTTTCCATTTGATATTTGGGTAAGAATTCATTTAAAATAGCTTTTTTGGGTGTCTTTTCCGATCATAACTTCAAAATATCACTAAAAGATCTTCAAAAACTCCGTTAGAATCTCTTATGATTTGCCAAAGAACTCAAAATTGCTGATTCACAGTCAAAATTGTCCAAAAAGTATTCAAAATTAACATTTTCCATGTCTTAATTAATATTTTTGAGGTTATGTTTGATCTCAGCACAATTTTCTGTGTTTATGGACTTCTGGCAACGTTTTCTCCCCCTTGGAATGTCGAAAAAAGTAGTTTTTCATTGAATTCCGTCTAGAAAATCTTCCAAAACCTTCCATCATAATGATAAGTGAGAAGCAAGATTCCCACAATTGCCCTACATTTCTGTAATTTGAATTTAGGAATTCGGTTAGCATTTCTCAGTCAAAAACAACCAAGACAGCTGGCAAGGCAGCTCCAAATTCATCTCTCTCTCTCTCTCTTCCTGGCGACCCATGAAAAATCGTCTCTGGCAAATTCTAATCGCACAGAGAGAAAAAGGAGATTAATGAATGACGAAGGAATACCACAAAAGCGTCTTCGGCAAAAAAGGCGGACGATCCCTTTAAATTTCATTCGGGAAAAAGTCTCCACGTGTGCCGAGAGGGGATGAAAAACGAGAGATGAGACAAGGAAAATCTTGTTGAGGTTTTTTCTCTTTCTCTCTCTCTATCGTGGCGAAGAGTAAAATCGAAAGCGTGTTTCCGTAAGGTTTGGATTGCACATCAGAAAACTGTCCCTCAACTTGTCAACCCCGTGGCAAGGGGTTTTTTTTCTTCTTCCTTGGGTGAGATTTGTGTGACAAAATAAATTAAGAAGAATGTCTGTGGAAATTGCACTCCACACCCGCCATCCAGAGACAGAGAGAAGGAGAGAGAGAAAGTATCAATTTCACAAGGGGAGGATAATATGGTTGGAAGTGTTTGGTAAGTGTTGAGAAGTGGAAGTGTTGTAAAATTCAATTGTAATTTCACAAATATGAGAAATTTATTCCAATTTTTCATGATTTTCAGACTGTTTGATGACAAGAAACACGCGAAAATATCTTTTAAAAACAAGAATCTTTAATTTCTCAGCACAAAATGTGTTATGAAAAACGCTCAAACAATCTATTTTCTTCAATTTTTCTCTGGAATAAGGCCTGATTCTTATTTCTAATAGGATTAATGGCAATTGCTATTGATGAGTGGACTTAATGCTGAAGAAATTTTGATTCTTGGCTTTTCCCGGGTTTTCCCGGACCAGAAAGTCAATATTTTAATATCAATTTCAACTCTTTCAGGCCATTTATTGCATTCAAAAGACATCTGATATAAAGAATAAGAATATTTACTACACTCGAGCCTTTTTTACAATTTTATACTGAGAAGTCTTTGAGTTGCGGCTGCCGCCGTCGGTCAAAACAGCCTCAGCGGGAAAAGAAAACGACAGAAAAGTCGTGCATAATTGACTGAATTGTCCCAAAATACTTTACAAACATTTAATACTGACTTAAAAACTGTTTTGTATATGAGAAGGATGACGAAAAACCATAAAGGATCACGAGGAGTTTGTTTTCTAATGAAGTTTGAGGTTTAATTACAAAAATATCTGTGAAAAACAGCATTTTTGCCCAGGAAAACCAATGAAAACCACTCAATTTGTATCATATAAATCAAGAGCACTTCTTTCAGGAACAGAAACAAGCAATTTATGTCCTTTCCTTCGAGTAGAAATCCTTTAGAAAGGGTTGTAAATATTCTCTAGTTGTTCTTATTTGACAAAAAATAGGGTAAAATGTCCAAAATTTGACTTGAACGACCGTTACAAACAATACTCTGGAAGTTCCAAATACTCTAGAAGATTGACTATATATAACCAACTCCTCCTGCTGCG
The DNA here is from genome assembly GCF_947086385.1 of Phlebotomus argentipes. Lineage (NCBI taxonomy): Eukaryota > Metazoa > Arthropoda > Insecta > Diptera > Psychodidae > Phlebotomus > Phlebotomus argentipes. Next base: position 23,165 of record NW_026776173.1, read on the forward strand.
CCATCTCGCGGTGTTTCCTGTTTCTACAGGCAAAAACACTCTATCGCTTCGCGATCACAAAACGACTGACTGATTCACACTCTTCTCCGCGTCACTCTCAGTGCTGCGCCTCTACCGTCGAATAATGCTTACAGCGAGAGTCTAGTCAGAAGGAGAAGGCCGCCATGACAGTGGCATTTTCGCCACAAATTCTCCAGAAATACCCCAATTGGGCAGGAATTTGACTTACAATCTCTACGATATTTCATCGATTTCCATGCAAAATAAACTTCTTGCAAGATTCTTAATGCTTAAAAATAAGTGGAAGAAAGTGTCAGAAGTTCACCATACAAACTTGGAAGTGTTTTGAAGTGGTGTACAGATTTCTGGGCAAATTATCGCCCCCTTGCAATTTGAGATGGTGCGAAAGAACGGAAGGCATTAAAGACGGGCGGCAGAAAAGGGGTATTTTATCTATTCTTAATATTTGAGGGTTGCGCGATGATGAATTTTTCAATTTCCCCTGCCAGAGAGCGTGAGAGGGTGAGGGGGCGGGGGAAGGGAGGGGGCGGGGGGGGTCGACCACACATGGCGAAGACGAGAAGCCACATGCGGAATACAACATTCATCAGGCATGATTTAGTGGAGCCACAGAACTCCACCAAATTGGCTGTACCTGATGCTTTTTAGCGCACACACCGGCAAACTTTGCCATGGTGCGCGGCGCGGAATAAAATGGAGCACAGATCCGCCACACGGGAGAGTCAGGCTCCTAAGTAAGTAGTAAGAGGTCCTGAGCACGAGGGCTGCATACCAATGATGAGCATATTTCCACAGACAAGCACACACAGTTCGCCAAGAGATGGAGTGTTGCAATAAAACTCCCACGCAGAGCTGTTCACCTCACAGTTTCGCATAGATCTAGGCAATCTCTGTCATCACCAAGGGGCAAATAATATGGGTTGAATGTGATGTAATGTTCAGTAGAAATATTAAGCAGGGGAGACATGTTAAAAACTCACTACAATTATGGAAGATTTGACTTCTAATAATGTTTTCAAAGCCAAACGTAATCTGAAGGGCTTTGAGTTGCGACTGCCGCCGACATTTATAACAACCTCAGCGGAATAAACGGCAAAAACCTATCCTAACAAGGTTCTAAGCCAAGGGGCAAATCACAAGGGCCGATTTTTGAGGAAACTTAATGTTCTCTAATGCAATAATCAATTATTTGAGTAAAATAATCAAAAAATGATTATTTTCCCAACTAAAATTGAAAAATAATCAAATTTTGAATAAGATAATTTAAAAAATGATTATTCTCCCAAGTATAATTGAAAAAAAACAATTGAAAAATAATCAAATTATGATTTCAATAATAAAAAAAAGATTATTTTCTCAACTAAAATTGAAAAAAAAATCTAATTTTGAATACATAATCAAAGAAAAGATTATTTTCCCTAGTGAAATCACCAAAAAAAAGCAAAATAACCAAATTCTGAATAAAATAATCAAAAAATTAATGTTTTTTCAAACAAAAATTGAAAAAATTTTGGAAAAAATTTACAAAAAATCAAAATAACCAAATTCTGAATTAAATAATCAGAAACAAATGAATATATTCTCAAGTAAATTTTGAAAAATAATCATATTTTGAATAAAATATCCAAAAAAAAACAAATCCCAAGTAAAATTACGTAAAAATCCCAATAATGTAATTCTGAAATAAATTATGAATAAAAATAAATTATTTTCAATCAATTAATCAGAATATTCCGAATATTTACAATTATTCAAGTATATTCAAAATTTGATTAAATATTCCGGAAAATAATAAAAAATAATCAGAATTTGTATGAAATACAGAAATTTTTAATCAAAAATTGAGAAAATAATCAAAAAATATTCAAAAAATAATCAATTTTAAATCAAATATTTAGAAAATTATCAGAATTTTCTACGAAATAATCAAAATTTGAGTAATAATCACAAATAATTGAAAAAAAGATTGAATAATCACAAAGTTGATGGTCTCAACTTGCGAGTGATTTTCCCCTTGTTCTAAGCTGATTAACAAAAATACAGACTTCGGAACATAGACGACGGGGATTAAAGAAATAAGAGGACGCATAAAGTACAGTCAGAGAAGGACTGAAGAACACTTCAAAGAAGCAAATGCAGGAAACAGACGCAGAAATGGAAGTAACAAGCATAGGAAAAGAGAAAAGAAAGAAACAGAGTAGGAAAAGACACCACGGAAGAGAGAACGAGGCAACAGACGAAGGAGAAAGCAAAGAGAGGAGACACACAAACAGAAGCAAGAACCAGTCAAGGAACATCAGGAACTCGAACAGAAGGGAAGGAACCATGCAAACAAGACAAGAGTAGAAGAGGAAGCAGAGAGCATGCAGGAAAGAGCAATCAAAAACCGAAAGCAGACAGAAGACAACAGTTTTTATTCATAACCTCACATTTTCTTGAAGAAACTTGTAATTGAAGCAGAGAAAGAAGTCTAGAAACTTTTTTCCTCTTTGATAATCTGTTATCTATTGAAGATTCAACTCTGTCGTGACTTTTGGTGTGATTTTCCCTCGACGTCCTTCTCTTTTGCCAGCAATAACAAACTCCACTTTGCCATTAGATGAAGATGAGAATGACGAAGATAATGGCCCAGAATTCCGTCCTTCCGCCCATCTTCATCATTGGGAGCAACGCGCGCCCACCCGTGCCGGAGGAAGTCACTCCGGCTTGGGTTGAATGTCGAAAATACAGCGAGACATGCTGGGTTTTCTTGTATCCTCAAAAGCTTTCGGTACACCAAATTGTGCCGATAAATTGAATTTTCATGAGCCAATCGCCACAAATTTCACATGCACTGCAGTCTTGGGGTGAAATTTCCTCCTCCCAAATCTCTCTCTCTCTCTATTGACTTAAAATCATCTCCCAGAGAAGACAGACTTTTCCCCCCACACACACAAACATCCATCGCCCAAACTATTGATAGTGATAGTTCTGGGAAAGTGCTCAAACTTCTTCTTTTGCATAATGTAAATTCACGCAGAAACTCTCTTAGCTCTGCCATCAACTTGAGAAGTCCATTTCCACGAAGAGATACAGTTTTTTTCTTCTCGGTTATTTTCATGCTTTTAGCTTGTCTCAAGAAAAAAAAGCAGGAAAAGAAAATATGCGGGAAAAATTCATGTCTTCAGCAAAATACACCATGGAAATCTTTGTAGGAATTTGATAGATTCAAGAGCATAAGCATTAAAGAGTTGTTAATAATTCTGATGCTATTTTTGACTGAAATTTTACCGGTCGTTGCAACATTGCGGATTTCGTATGACATTTCATAAAAGCTACAAATTAAGTGTTCCATCTTTATGTATTCATAGCTTATATTGGCGACCACGCGACGCTAGTGTAAAGAAAGAATGAAATACAAACGAGAAGGCGTTGCAAGGCAAAGTTCGAAGTTTATTTAATACGAATTGACAGCTGTCAAAAAGCCATTTCTTTGTGACTTCTTTTGAGGGTGTTTTTAGGACAGAAAATTCCAACTTCCGCCCAGTTTCTGACCATTTTCCTCCACGTGGAAGTTAAGAAATGCTCTTCAATGGAAAAGAAGCGCATTTTTCCGTGCTCTTCTGGAAATAATCTTCTAAGGAACTTCCAGGAGTTTTTGGTGATGTTTTCAACGCAAAAAAATGAGTTCAATAGAAGATATGAGTGAATCCGTGACTATTTCTCACATTGGGCGTGTTTCTGATGGGATTCTGGAAGGATTCTGCTGTCCCGGATTTCCGGAAAGATGTTTTTTCTGTGTTTTTTCAGCACAGTCGCGTTTTTGTACTCGAAAAGAGTGAGACAGTAATCAAAAGTACTTCTTAATGCTGTCTAAACGCTATTAGTCCCCCTGGAAAGGATTAAGGGACGTCCGGAAACACATAACCTCAATCTGGTGCATTGAAATGTGCTCAAATTGTCTATTTTCTTGGTTTTCAACGTCAATTTACGGCTTTTCTTGTCAGATGTCAACATTTGAATTGTTTCAGGCTCCGCAGAAGATAAATTCACCACATTCGTATAATATACTAATCGTAAAATCATATTTATTACAGTTTATTAAAAAAAATTTATGGACTTAAAGTTGCAACGACTGGTTAATTGGCATTTTCAAAACTCGAGAAGAGATTAATCAAATTGGATAATTAGAAACAGAGTTGTGATGTAGAGATTTAAGCTCCGCCCCCTCGAAAGCTCCGCCTTTGCGGCTGTTCTTTCATCGTCACGATGCGTCGTATCAGTAAAAATTGAACATTATAGCCAGGAAAAAAAACTCTGTCGCATTTAAAAGTAAATATTGATGAATAAGCGAAAATGCAACACAATAAATGTTTGCTGTCAGTGCAGGGGAAAAAAACCATTTTTTTCCACCCCCGCAGTGAGAGTGTGAATAAAAATATTCACCAAAAATTGCACAAATATTGCCCTAAAGCTGCAAATGTTATTCTTGCAAACGCAATTTATTCAGTGAATTTATCCTCGTGTGGAAATTGAAGTGAAATTGAATGCATGAAAACTTTTCACTTGTCCAGTAAAAACTTCCAGAACACAATATCTTCGCATTGAGTGGCGTTGAAGTCGATTTGCGGTTGATTTGAAATGTATGCGTGCGTGTAAAATGGGCAAAAGGGGAGTCACAATTTGCTTCCTTTGCCGGCAATCTACGTGTCCAGCGTCATCAGCACGATTTCCCAGCCGTCACAGTCAGAAGACAACTCCCTCAGACTCTGACTTTCTTCGCCGGCATGATGTACAATTGTGGTGGAAATTTATGGAAACTATTTCCAGCTTTTAGTGATATTTACAGCACAGTTTTGCCAGAGACAGTCTCACTCTCTCTCTTCTCTGGGGTGCGTTTTTGGGGGTGACGCAGAGGGAATGTGACAGACAAGGGGGAGATAATACAGTCCAGAAGTGCTTAAGAAGTGAAAGTGTTTGAAAACCAACAAAATTCCTTTCTTAAATCCTGATTTTACTGAAAAATCATCAAGATTCTTTGAATTTCCTTCCATTTTCATGCAGAAATAAACGAAATAATCTTTTTTCTAGGTTATGTAACGAATTAAGAACAGATTTAGCCAATAATTAACATTCTAGAACATAAATTCTTGTGCTCGAGTCGGAAAGAGAATATTTTGGGCAATTTTGACTGAGAATCAATGATTTTTAAGATCATAACCTCAAATTTTGAAGATTTCTTAGTGATATTTTGAGGTTATGACCGGAAAAGACACAATTATCATCACAAATATCGAATGGAAACTCAATACGACACAATCTTCCCCTTGAATTTAACTCTTTTGATGCCAAGAAATGCCTCAAATTGTACTAAGATCAAACATAACCTCAAAAATTATGATCGTTTTGGACAAATTTGACATTATTTCACAGAAATTCTGCCAGTTTTTAGCAGAATTAAGCAGTTACAAGCATTTAACAGTGATTTTTTGATCTTTTGATGTCAAGAAACACTGCAAATTGTGCTAAGATTCAACATAACCTCAAAAATTTTCATTTTCACTTGGAAAATGTCAATTTTTGACGACTTTCTAGACATTTTTGACTGTAAATCAGCAATTTCAGGATCATTGGCAAATCATAAGTGATGTTTTTATGGTTCAGAAAGCTTTCGAACGAAGTTTTTGAAGATCTTTTGGTCACATTTTGAGGTTATGATCAAAAAAACACCCGAAAAAATGATTTTAAATGAATTTTTACACAAATATGGAATGGAAACTTAATATAAAATAATCTTCCTCTTGAATTGGACTCTTTTGATGCCAAGAAATGCCTCAAATTGTGCTAAGATTGTACATAACCTCAAAAATTATCATAATTTTGGACAATTTTGACATAAAATCACAAAATCACTGCTATTCCTTGGCAGAATTCAGCATTTGCAAGTAATTAAAAGTGATTTTTTGATCCTTTGACTCTAAGAAACACAGAAAATTGTGCTAAAATTCAACATAACCTCAAAAATAGTCATTTTCACTTGAAAAATGTCCATTTAGACAACTTTCTGGACAATTTTAACTGTGAATTAGCAATTTTAAGATCAGTAGCAAATCAAAAAACACTGCAAATTGAGCTAAGATCAAACATAACCTCAAAAATAGTCATTTGGACTTGAAAAACGTTTCTTTAAAATACTTCCTGGGCGTTTGTGACGCTGAATCAGCAATTTTGAATTTGAAAACATGATTTTATCATCAAGAAAGCTTCCAATTGGTGTCTTTGAAGATTTCTTAGTGATATTTTTGAGGTTATGATCAGAAAAGATGTCCGAAAACAGTGGTTTTAAGTCGATTTTACGGAAATATCAAATGGAAACCTTAAGAAATTCATTATAATTTGGGAATCAATGTAGAAAAAGACCACAAATTTCATGTTCTAGAAGTGTTGTACACATTTAAGGCATAATATCTCCCCCTTGTGTGACAGAAATACAGAAACACACAGCATCCGCCTTACATGTAACGACTTTCACGTCCAACACAATAAACAGTGCCGAAGGAGAGGCGAAAAAAATCATTTAGGACGAGATAAAAGCTCTCACGTCCTGTGGAGACATAAATGAATTAAGATTTACGCTTTTTTACTGGCTGAGCGGGAAGAAACACACACACAAATCCAACAACATGGTTTCACCAAGAATAACACTCGCAATTCCCTGGGCGCATTGTAACAATTTGGCGTGTAAACTATTCCAAATGAACTTCCTTAACTATAATGAATCCATTTAACAGAGGACTGACAAGAAGTGTGCACAAAGTACTCTTTTGTGCATGCAAATTGTACAATAGATTGTGTGTTAACTCGTGGAATAGTGATGAAATGAAAAATGTTTAATTCTGATTGAATTCCTAATAAAACTTGGAAATGTTTTACGTTAAAAGAAGGTTAAGTTTAAGATTTCCAATGAATGATGAGAAACTCTTCTTGATATTCTCCGTAAAATCAAGCTAACACAGTGTTACTGTCATTTAAGTGATTGCACATTGTTTCAGATTGAAAGAAAATCGTTAAATTTATCAAAATTATTCAAATCTTTTATGTTAATGTTTGAAAATCAAATCCAAAATCATAGATTGATTCATTTTTGTAGTGTTATTCTGCAGCTTCCAATCTGTCATTCTGGCTTTTGACACATTCATTAAAACAACCTCTGGAAGTCATGTTAAAATTACACATTTAAACAGTGTCAAAAGTTTTAAATTAAAAATAACACATTTTTAACATTACTTGTTGGTCTGAAAATCGCTCCAATCTTCTATGTTTATGCTTGAAAATGACATTTCTACATATTTAGAATTGGATTAACATCTGTTAATTCAGAATTCTAAATAACACAAGTGTTGAAACTTTTAACGCAATCGCCATTTTAAACCTTGCGTGTGTGACTCAGATTACTTATTATGTTTTTAATGACTATAACACACTTTTAACACTCCTCCGTTTTAATGAGAATTGATACAAGAATCAGAATTTTCTCACTTTTCATGCAAAGAAATGATTTTCACAGTCATTTCTCAACGTAAATGTTTTTTTTTCCTGACAATTGTTAAAGTTCTTCTGTGATTTACAGTAAAAATGCGTCAGAAATTGATATAGAAAGTTGAGAGAAATTGTGAAATCTTTTGCATAAAGTCAAATTAATTTAAAACAAAAAAATTCATTTAGCAAAGACGAAGGAAAGGAAAAAAAATCAACTTATGGCATTTGAAACACTCTTTTATTCGCCCACTTTCCAAAGGGTGGCAATTAGTTAGAATGTCTCTCAAGGGGCAAATCACAAGGGGTGACTTTTGAGGAAACTTCTAATGTTCTCCAATCACAGTAATCCAAATTATTTGAGTGAAATAATCAAAAAATGACTATTTTCCCAAGTAAAATTACAAGATAATAAAAAAAAGAATTTTTCCCAAGGTAAAATTGAAAAAAAATAAACATAATCAAATTCTGAATTAAAATAAACATAAAATTATTATTTTTTCAAGCAAAAATTGAAAAACAATCAAATTTTGATTTGAATAATCAAAAAATTATTATTTTTCTCAAGTAAATTTTGAAAAATAATCAATTTTTGATATAAAAAAATCAAAAAATAATTATTTTTCTAAGTAAAATTGAAAAATAATCAAATTTTGAATTAGAAAAATCAAAAAAAATTTATTATTCTTAGTAAAATTGAAAAATAATCAAATTTTGAATTACAATAATCAAAAAATAATTATTTTTCTAAGTAAAATTGAAAAATAATCAATTTTTGAATTAAAAAAATCAAAAAATAATTATTTTTCTCAAGTAAAATTGAAAAATAATCAATTTTTGAATAAAAATAATCAAAAAATAATTATTTTTCCAAATAAAATTGAAAAATAATCAAATTTTGAATTAGAAAAATCAAAATAATATTATTTTTTCCAATAAAATTGAAAAATAATTAATTTTTGAATTAAAAAAATCAAAAAATTATTATTTTTCTAAGTAAAATTGAAAAATAATCAAATTTTGAATTACAATAATCAAAAAATAATTATTTTTTTAATTAAAATTGAAAAATAATCAAATTTTGAATTAAAAAAATTAAAAAAAAAATTATTTTTCCAAGTAAAATTGAAAAATAATCAATTTTTAAATTAGAAAAATCAAAAAAATTATTATTTTTCTCAAGTAAATTTTGAAAATTAATCAAATTTGAAAATAAATTTAAAAAAAAATTACATAAAAATCTCTCTAATCAAATTTTGAATTAAATAATAAAAAAAGAGTTTTTTTTTTTAAATTCAATAATCAAAATATTCCCGAATATTCACAATTATTCAATTTATATTAAAAAAAAAAATTTGATTAAATAATCAAAAAATAATCCAAAAATTTTTTTTGGTATATAATATAATAATTATTAGAAAAAGAAATCGAAAATAATTATTAATAATCTTTATTCAAAGTTTGATTAATTTTTTTTTATTATAATAAAAATATCAGATTTTTTTTTTAAATAATTGTTAATCAAATATTCAGAAAATAATAAAAAAATATACAAAAAATAATCAATTTTAAGTCAAATGTTCATAATAAAATCAAAAAATTATCAAAATTTTAGTAATAATCAGAAATAATTGAGTGATTTTCCCCTTGATGTCTCTGCATGAAGACTCTTTGCTTAAATCCCTAACATTGCCTGATGGCAATTCCTTGTGGCGCATTTCTCACGCATCTTCCCAACCGCGCCACATCGCCCAGAGTTCTGGCCAATAGTTCTGGCGGTTCTGGACCAAGAAAGAGAGTGAGAAAGAGAGGAAGATTGGAAGTTTTCCAAGTTTTATGTGAGTTGAATGTGAGTGTTTTATGAGTGTGCCTGCCTCGGCAAAGCGTCGCACAATAAAAGGGAGAGAAAAAGAAGAAATTCGCAATTATTCTTCCGACAAGTCAAAAACTACCCGCAGTCACAGGGGTGTGGGGGGTGTGGGGGCTGAGAGAGGCACGACCTGGAGGGCTGCAATATGGCCTCTCAACAGTGACTTTTGTGGTGTGTCGAACAAGGATTTCTGGGGAATTACAATGAATAATTCCCCTCGTGTGTGTGTGTCGACATCACCTTTTGCCACAGCACAATTTCTCTCTGCGCCAATTGACACAGGAATTGTCGCAGGAAGTGTTCTGAATTCTTACGTAGTTCATCAACGAATGCCTCAATGGAATATGATGAAATAACACAGTAACACTGTCTGATGAAATGTAAGGAAATTGGGAAAGAGTGTGAACAATTGGTGTGGATTTCTGCCAGAAAATCCTGCCGGATTCCTCCAAATAATTCCCTAGCAATAATCACAAACAGCGTCTGCAGAAATCCTTCGTATTCTCCAGCCACATTCTCGTCAAACCGGGATTCATCGGACTTTCCTGCAGAATTCCGACAGAAAAATCCGATAAAAATTCTGCAAGACCGAAAAGCGTATGAAAAGAAGGATTTTCCGTTCTGTGACTGTTCGGAAGGAGTAACACAACAGAAGGTGTGAAGCGTGAGGCTTTTGGGGATTCTTCCTGGGCTCTGGGCCGGAATTCATCCGGAATGAATTGATGTTGGAGTTTCTGATCTAACCGGATCTGATCTAAGATCATAATGAATTTGTCTTTCCCTCACGGGTGACTCTCGACTTTGCGGGGCTGGTACTGCTCTTGGGGTGTGTCGCAACTGTCTCTCCTTCTGTCTCTTTGTCTCCTCGTCTACTTCTGGATCATGTTGTCTGGTGATGTTTTTCTGCGTGCGTCCTTCTTCTCTTCTTCTTCTTGCCGGTGAGGTTCTTTTCCCCTTCTGTTCGAGCTTCTTGTGTCCTTCTTCTCGGTTCCTGTCTTCTTCTGTACGATGCGTCTCTGTGTCCTTTCGCCTTTTCTCACTTTTTGCTGTCTTCCCTACTGTTTCTTCTCTCTCTTTCTTTCTATTACGCTCTTCCTTTTGTCTGTGCATAATTCTTCGGTTTCTTCGTCTGTTTTCTGCTTTCTATTGTTTGAACTATCCTAACCGAACACATTGACGGTATCACAAGCTCAACAGAGCTTACGCAGCCTCTTATTCCTTGATCTCCTGTCCTTCCTGTTCCCTCAGTCGATGTTCCGAAGTCTGTATCTTTTTTCGAAATGATGGATTTCTCCTTTGTGTTTCCTGAAGACATCCAGCAGAGTGTCTGTTACGCTCTAAATACTGTTTTTTTACTGGGTAATAATCGGAAAAAAAACATTCATAATTGCGATGAAGTCGAAAAAATATAAAAACTAAATTCAACCATCCAGGAATGTAATTATATACAGCTGAATTGTTGCCTTCAAAGGAAAGAGTCTCAGGCATAAATTAGTATCTTTCCTATTTTTCCCATTCAAAGCATCAGCAAAAAGATATTTGTATAACTTTTATGAAGAATGCATGAATAAGTCCTTCAATTTGTGCTCTGCTCGAAGCCTATTTCATCGTCTTCTTCTTGCTTTCGGCATAAAATTAATGTCCCTCCATGAATGCTCTATCTGGTGATTACAGTGGCGAATAGAAAGAAATATGAATATTTAATCTGGACGCGCCATTGAGGAAATTGGGCAAAAAGAAGCAACTCAATTAATTCTGTCTGGGAAAGAGAGAGAAAATAATTTTAATCTCTGCTTTGCTTGGCGTTTTCATTGCATTAATTCCATGGCCATGAAATGGGAGGCAAATTAATGCAAATTTAAGCATTGAAGACTCACTCTTTGGCTCTCTGCTTTCGCAAAGAATTCATCCTTCGAGGGATGAGGTTTTTTTTCGCCCAAACAGCAGCGCATCAAGAAAAGTGAATTTCAACGGGTGAATCGAAAACTATGAATAGTTTATTTAATCTTATCTAAAAAGCCCAAATAGACGAAAATTGGAAAGAGTTTTCTAAGAAAAATGTCTCAATAATTGCTGTTAAACGCATAAAATGCCTTTTCAGAATCATCCTGAAATGTTTTTCTAAACTCTTAATCAATATTTTTCGCATCTTTTAAATTTTTCACCTAAATTCTTTGAAAAAAAGTTCAAATAAAGTATGAATAATTGATTTTTTGAACTTGTTTGCATAAAATTGACTCAAAAACGATAAGAAAATCGATTTTAAAAAGTAATATTTTCGGAATTCCTCTTAATTTTGTCATATTTTAGTCAAAAATTTCAATAAATACCGATAAAATCAATTGAAATATTTACAAAATCATAAATTCAGAGCAATTTTTCCACTTTAACGGACGATTTGAAGGCGTTTTGAAGTGAATTTGGCACATTTTGCTGCTTTTTTAGCGTTAAATTTTGAATTTGCTCTGCTGAAAAATGGCGAATGGACGAACCATTTCAGCTGTTTCAGCTGGAATATTGAAGAATATCCGGGAATGGATGGGAATAAAATGCTAAATAAAGGAAATTTGCTAAGTTTTCGAGTTTTAAATCTCGAAAAAAAACATGTTGTGAAGCCAAAGAATAGAGAATAGTGGAGAATATATAGAATATATTCATTATTCACTCATAATAACATGTTTGTGAGCGTCGATTCCGATTTTACATTCATTTGCTACACAAATTAGATTTTCTTTAGCACTTTGGTTAAATTATAGTATAAGAAAAAAATGGCCAAATCAGGAAAATATGTGAAAAAAAAATTGCCACGAGCTGGATTCGAACTCATGACGGGCAAGTGTGCGAGGGAAAAAGACGTGAAAATGCAATATTAACAGCTTTCCAGACGATTTTTGTGGAAAATTACATTTTACACTTCCAAAAAGTGTTCTTAGGAGAAAGTTTTCAGCTGAAATTGACGTTAAAGTGCTAAAAAAAAAAAGAATGTTAAGGCAAAACTTAGAGAGAAAGAAAGACAATTCTGAGCCATTTCTTAGAGATTATTCTTGAAGAGATCATCATATTGAGTGTTATAAAGAGTTTTCGGTGAAAATTTAGCGAAAAGTGCTGATAAAAAGTGATAAAGTGTAGAAAAATACTGGAAAAAGAATTGTGTAGAAAAGGAAAATGAAGGAGAATCGAACCCGCGACACTTCACAATCTTGTACTAAATTCTCTTATGGGAAATTTGTGCAAAAATCTTTCTGTTCAAGACGATTTCGGATAAATTCAAGTAAGATTTAGCGAATGGAGTGAATATTTTGTTATTATTTTGAAGAATATTCCAAGAATGGATGGAATACATGGAATAAATTATGGAATATATAAGGAAATAGAAGGAATGGAAACCACTTTTCTCCAACTTGAGTGCATTTGTGTGTGTATTTTCACCTGACGCCATTATTCATGGCATTTCTGAGTAATCCAATTAATAAACTTCTCCCACAGTGTGTCTGTTTAGGAGCATACAAGGGGGAGATAATCAGGTCAGAAGTGGTGTAGAATTCAGTTGAAGTATTTGAGAAGTGGAAGTGCTTGAATATCATCAATAAGATGCATTTAAAAGTCACTTTTAAAAGAAATTAACGCGATATTTGGAGAAAAAAATGGTTTTTCGTATTTTTCTAGGTTATGTTATGAATTTAAGACAAACTTTTCCACTAAATAACCTCAAAAATCACTAGTTCTTGCGCCTAAGCTGGTTTAATTTGCATTTACTGGTGCAAAAATATTAAAATCTGTTGAAAATCACATGTTTTCAATGCAAAAATGTGTTAATAACACTTAAGATTGACACATAACCTCAAAAATACTGTTTCAGGATACAGAAATATTCTTTTTTAGAGGTTTTTGGATGATTTTCTAATCTAAAATAGATTAATATTCCCCAAATTTACCTTTAAAACGTTCCAAATAAGATTCTTTCAAGGATTCTTCTTGGATATTTGAAGGCAATTTTGAGGTTATGTTCCAAAGTGCATCCAAAAGAGCGAATAAAAATTGAATCACATCAAAATATTCTATTCCTCTCTAAGTTTTCCAGATCATACAAGTAAAAAATAGCGTCTTTTTACAAGAAAGACTCCTAAATTTGAGGTTATGTTAATTTAGACTGGAAAAAAGGGGAAGAAAATAAGGAAAACGCATGTTTTAAGCAGTGCTGAAGTTCAGGAAGTGTCATATTATCTCCTCCTTGGCAGCATGTCTATCCAGAGAGAGAGAGTATCGCGAAATGCGCGCGTGGAGATTTATGTGTTGAGGCCCGCGATGGGTATTATGAAAATGGTGTATAAGGAAGAAAAGGAGCAATTTTGTCCCTCTGCCATGGCAGCTCATTATCATATCAAGCCTCATTTGGGGCGGCAATAAACATTATTCTGTGTATTTTAGCGCGTCAGGCAAATTAATACAGCCCAGTGTGTAATTGGCAGCCAAAAATTCTTGTTTACTCACAAGGATTCTCTCTCTCTTTGGCCTCCATCCGTGGCCAATTGCGCGTCTTCCGCATCGCCATTGTCGAGGCAAAATGAATTGGACAGAGGCAAAAGTGCGGAAAATTGCATGGGAATTTTAATGAAGTGATACAAATAGTGGCTTGTCTTCTTGTCTTCCTCCCACATCCTTGGCGCAATAGTAGGACGAGAATCATAGGCGTAGCCAGAAAATTGAAAATCATATTCTTAACATCCTTGGAAACGTTAAAACAACGGTTAAAGTACTCAAAATTGCACCAAATTTAAATACTTTCCATGAATATTCCTATAGAAAGTGTCTTTAAGCTCCGCCCACTTGAATGCCACGCCCATTTACATTGCTAATATGGATTTTGAACGCCTCAGAATTGGTTTTATCATTTCGGAAGATTCATTATAGAGCCTATAAGACTTGCAAAAGGAATTATATTCTGTAAATAAAACTGTAACTTAAAGAGAAAATATTGAACGAATTAAGGACACTTTGAGGCTTTTCTTTACTTTCGACTAGAGACTTTCGTCAGAATTGTTAAAGACTTCCAGGTTTTTCCAATTTCACACTCGTTTTATTCATAAAACCTTGCGTAAAATCGTAAATATACGATTATAGATCAAAAATTGATCATAAAGTATTGATTTATTGATAAATTCGCTTTTTTTCTCTTCAAATATTGTGCATAATTATTTTATAAATAAAATTTTGAAGCATTCAGCTAAGAATATAACACAACTTCACCCAGAATTCTCATACATTTCGACAGGATAGTTTAGAAAATTGTTCCAAACTGCGCTTTTAGCACTAGATCGTGAAATCGCGGGTTCAATTCTCCGGCAAATGCGCTTTTTTACAATCACTTCGTCACTTCTCTTTCCTTATTTTCGAGTATTTTTCTTCACTTTATCCCGTTTTATTAGTATTTTTCCCTCAATAACATAGACTATCAGCTTACGTCAGCACAATCTTCCTTCTTATTGACATTTCTATTTCCCGATAAGAAGATGTGAAGGGTCTCGAATGTTTTCAACTTTTTGCTGCTGTAGAAGCTTTCTAGATCACAAAATCGTCTCTTTTAATGTGCCAATGAACTTAAAATTGCTGATTAAGAGTCAAAATCGTCCAGAGAGTTTTCTAAATAATCAATTTCCAAGTCCAAATTATTATTTTTGAGGTTAGGTTCGGTCTTAGCTCATTTTGCAGTGTTTCTTGGCATTAGAGTGGCAATTTCTTTGACTTAAACATAAAAATCGACTTACAACCACTGTTTTTGGACATCTTTTCTTATCATAACCTCAAAATATCACTAAAAGATCTTCAAAAACTCCACTCGAAAGCTTTCTAGATCACAAAAGCGTCTCTTATGATTTGCTAATGAACTGAAAATGGCTGAATTTTAATAAAATATCTGTTTGTTTCTTTGACAACCATCGCTAAATGAACATTTGATAGTTGAACAGTTAGGAAAGTCAAGAAAGAATATAATTTAGAATAAAATGAGAGATTATCCTGAACTTTGACTACGTCCTGTGCGCCAAAGGATCGATGCTAAAGACATTGGCAGAGTATTTTATGAAAATTTTCCACACTGTGGCAAAAATGGCTTTTGTCCCACATATTTTGGGATCATCTTCAGTCCCCAGCTGGCACTTTTACCCCCACAAGAAACTCACCATTCATTCATGAGAGAGTCAAGGGGGAGATATTACAGTCAACAAGAAGTATTTAAGAAGTGAAAGTGTTTGAAAAACCTACAAAATTCCATTCTTGAGTGCTTCTTTTACTGAAAAATCATCGAGATTCTTTGAATTTCCTTCGATTTTCACACAGAAACAAACGTCAAAATCTTTTTTCTAGGTTATGTAATGAATTAACAAGAGATTTAGTGAATAATTCGCATTCTAGCACATAAATTCTGCTAGTTTTGGCAGAATTAAGCATTTTCTTGTCAAAAATATGTGAATAAACACTGCAAATTGTATTGATGAAGAACATAACCTCAAAAATAATTCTTTAGGCTTGAAATATATTCATTTAGTAGAGTTTTTGAACACTTTTGACTCTGAATCAGTAATATATTCTCGATTTTTTTTGGACTTCTTTTGATATTTACGTATAGAATCAATCGTAATAATTCTTTTCTAGGTTATGTCAAAGAGATTTAATGAATAATTTGCAATTTAGCACATCAATCGCTAGTCTTTGGCAGAATTAAGCATTTACATGAGAGAAACATTGCTTTTCTACACCTTTTAATGGTGAGAAATACAGCAAATTGTGCTAAAATTCAACATAACCTCAAAAGAAAAATCATTTGGACTTGGAAAATGTTCATTTAGAGAAGTTTTCAACGAGAAGTTTTAGAGAAGAATCACAACAAGTGATTTTCTAATCTAGAAATCTCTCAAATAGAGTTCTTGAAGATTTCTTAGATATATTTTGAGGTTATGATCGGAAAAGGTACTCAAAATGTGTTTTAAAGTCGATTCTTACTGAAATTTTGAATGGAAACTTAAGAAATTCGATGAAATGTGTCAGGAAAATTTCACAAGTGTTTGAAAATATTGTACAGATTTAAGACATATTATCTCCCCCTTGATGAGAGTGTTTTCTCCGCCCTCGCACTCATGCTAAAACACATCGTAATTTGTGCCACACGAGCCCGTGGTTTTTTCCCTCTCTCTGTTGTCAAACATCGAGGAAAAAGCGACCACAAGAACACCAGAGGACATAAATTGAGTCCGATGACATCCCCCAATGGACCCACCACTGACAGGGGATGAGGGGGGGGGGGTGGCAAAGAGGCGAGAGATTGTCACGCGGATGTTGAGGGAAAAAAAGCTGAACAAGAATCACTTTCCATTGAATGTTTTAATCCCTCAACTTGTATAGAAATTGCAGAGGCAATAATTTTTTCCGTCAACAGCTGAATTCACCATGTGGTCAGATTTGGACGTGTCTGACGTTTTTCCGCCATGGCAAAATTGTGGGAAAATCACAGTTGTGGCCTTTCCAAAGTGTTTTCTTCACAGGGTGCAGAAAACATGACAGAATGTGTGAAATATCAAATCCCAGAGTGGATAAATGCGTAAAATGGGAAATTTCTCACAAGTCCCGCCCACTTTCAAGCCCCGCCCCTTCGTTTTGCTCTGCTTTCTTCGTTCTCTCGCCAAAGCTAAGCTCAAGAGCTTGTATTGAATCAGAAATATAGTTGATTTTCAGACGGAAAAGCCTTAAATTGTCCGCAATTCCTGGAAAATTCGTGCAATTTTATTGCTATTTTGTAATACAAATTTCTTGGAAAACTCATATAATAATGAAAACACACCAAAAATTGGGATAAAAACAATCAATTGATGAGTAAATGAGTTCAATTTCGCGTCAGAATTAATGTTTTGACTTTTTACAGGACAAATTTCACGTGATTTTCAATAATTCTCACTTTTGTTTGGCATTTCAAGCAATTATTGTCAATTATTCTGCAATATTGTGCTATCCAAGGGGGAGATAATGTGCTGTTAATCTGTAAACGACTTCCAAACCACTTCCAGCACTATAAATTCTTAGACAGTTTAAGGTTTCATGCAAAATTTCTCAAAAGATCCACTTAAAACCACCTTTTTAAAGCGCATTTTTCAATCATAACCTCAAAATGATGACTAAAAGGACTTAAAAGATTGAAATTCGAAGCTTTACACATGATAAAATCATTACTAAACTCAAAATTGCTGAAGAAAGTGGTCTAAATAAGCATTTTCCAAGTTTACAACACTCTTTTTGAGGTTATGTTCAATTTTAATACGATTTTCAGTGTTTTTTGGCATCAAAGATTCAAAATAATACTATTTATAATTATTAATTATTTATATTTAATCAAGAATTAAGCATTTTCATGTAAATAAACACTTCTATTCTGATCTGAAGCTTCAAAGTCAATCATAACCTCAAAAAATGTCATTTCAGTTTAGAAAAAAGCTTCTTTCCTTAGTTATTTCAGCAGTTCGTGCTTAAAATTAACAAATTTAACCTCATTTCCGGGTTAACTGGGATTAAAAATTATTCCAAAAATGATTTCGTGAAGGAATTCATAACCTCACAATTAATTCCTGGTTTTTTCTAAGCACTTTCCGGACGACAAAACTAGGAAATTAGGACTGAAATTGGTCTTGAACAAATCCAGAAACATTATAAAATCAGACTTTAGCGTAAGAATTGATGTGTTAGAATGGCGAAATATTCACTAAATTTGTCCGTAATTCATAACATAACCTAGAAAATAATTGTTTTTATGTCAAAATCAAAAGAAATCCAAAGAATTGGGTTAATTTTCCAGTAAAATGTGAGTTTTTAAACACTTTTGCTGAGCTGTACACCACTTTAGACCGTATTATCTCCCCCTTGGTGCTATTTTGTAATGTAAAATGATATTTATATGAAAATTAGGTGTAAATTTTTCCACATAAATACCCAGTAAAAACCAATCCGCCGTTTTTTCCACCACATTTTCGTCATGTTGCTCCAGAGCCCAAATTATGTTTTGCTGGATTCCTGCAGAAAAATCCACCGTCAAATCCGCCATCTGAAAATGACGGAGTTCACACTGCGGGATTCCTCTTAAGTATCCTTAAAGCCAAATCCCTTTTCACTAAACGGGGAGACAAACAGTGGACGAATCTTGCAAGATTCCTTCAGGAATCCCGAATTTAAAGGCCGGAAAAACACCGGAAGCCCCCCGAAAGATTCCACTACAAATCCTGCAGGCAAATTCCCTCACAGTTGAAAGGCTGAGACGCTGGAAGCGCCAGGACGAAAGATTTAACATGATGGATTATTGCTGGAATCTTACGGGAGAATTCTGCCGCAAGATTCCTCCATTTTTCCGCTATATTCATTTGCAGGATTTCTGCAGGAAAATCCGGTACAAATCCGCCATTTATGGTCCTTTTCGTCCATGCAGGAATTTTGGTGGAAGTTCTCGCAAGATTCCTGCAGGAAAATCCGGCACAAATCCGTCATTTTTGGTCCTTTTGGCCATTGCTGGAATTTCAACGGATCATCTTGCGTGATTCCGGCAAGGAAATCCGGTAAAATTCCGCCATTGTCCTTGCGGAGTTTCAATGTGATTTTCCTCTATAATTCTGCCGAGAAATCCCGAGACCCAAAACCTTTGGGACATAATAATTAATAGCGGAATCATCTGGTGAAAATATTGAGGAATTCCGCGTATTTTCAGCGGATTTTTGATGGAAGATTCCGCTGCGGAAAACAGCGAAGATAGTGGAAGATCCGGCACGAATCCCGCACGATTCCTATAGGACTGTTTTTACTGGGTATAGTTTTAATAGATTAATAAGTTTTTTTTTATTGCTGCCTGTGACGAACACACCTGATAAATAAAGTGGCAGAGCGTGGATTAATACACCTCACGCCTCCTGCAGTCCTCCGCCAGGAAATGTGCCCAGTATTGCCTCTAGCTCACCTGATAAATGAACGAGAATTGTCTCAGTGAAGTCTCTGGATGTTCTTCCGCCTTGAAAATCCAGAAATGGACTCGTTCTCACCTGAAAAATACACAGAATACTTTAATCACTCCATCCGCGGATGAAGGACAAAAAATTCTGTGTCCGGCGTCCTTTTTCTCTGCCCAAATTGTCTGTGATGGAGTTGAGAAAACTGAGGAAAGTCCGCTCCAATTCCTCGTCTTGCCACACCAGAGAAAACACTCGCGCTTCACTTAAGTACTTTATTCTCTAATTAATTAGCACAGAGTGATTGTAATAATTAGGCCACGATTCAAAAGATGCAAATAACACTAGGCAACAAAAATCACACTTTTTTCTGCCCTTTTTTGAAATGTGGATTTTCTGATTCCTTGAGTCATCAGCTTTTCAACGGTACCTTCCTTTTTTCTCTAGACCCTCAAGTTCGTCCTTTTAGAGCCTATTTTCCATTTTCCCCTATTTTCACCCACTTTGCCGCACTTATGTGCTCATATCTCGCTCAATTTTCCACTGATTTTCCTCAAATTAGGCTCAAATGATAGATATTGAAATTACCTACTACTTTGTAAAACATTGTGAGTGTTTTAGATCACTCCTTGTTGGTCAAAAATGATCTTTTGTGAAGCACTTGGTAAAAAATTCGCCGGCTTTTTTACCACTTTTTTCTAAATATCTCCGAAACGAAGAAACTTTTATGTTGGATTATTTTTCCTATGTGTAGAGCACTTCAGGGGATGCATTTCCTCCATACAAGCCGAAGTGATATTTCTTTTCTATCTGCTGGAAAAATGAGGTTTTTCCTCGACAAGTTTTGCTTTTTTATGCTACGCGCAACCGCTAAAAATTTGAAAGAAGGTATATTTTGCTGTCTACGCACTCATTTAGATGATGATAATGCTTAGATGTTAAAACAAAAGAGAAAAAAGGCCAATATCTCGACTTTTTAGCTATTTTACGTGATTTTTTTGTGTTTTTTATGGAGTTGTTGTCATTAAGACCTTATAAGACCTTATACTTATAAGTGAAAAAGTGCTGAAATCAGAAATTCAAGTGATGTGAATTGCATAAAATGCTTAAACGCCGTTATCGAAGCTCTTTTCCTCTACATAATATTATATACATTTCCCCCCCCCCCATAAAAGTTAAACAAGATTCCAACTCACAAACGGCCACATCTGTCAATGGAGGTTAAATTGAAAATTGTTCTCATTTTATATTTTCAATTGTTTGTCGAAATTGCAAAAGAGTGAAAGAAAAAAAATGATGATTAATTCGTTCCCTGCATTTTCTGGCGCGATATTTTCTCTCTTTCCGTGTCCACTTTTTGGTCCTTTTGTAGTGTTTTAAATGCAATTTAAATTGCACACAATTCAACATATTTGCATTTGGGGGGGGGGATAAAATGTGGTGTCTTTTTTCTACAACACACACACACACACATGTGATTTCAATTTGGAGGTAGAAAAAAAAGGGAAATTATTTTTCCATGAATATTTATGCTTTCAGGATCTGTTTGATTTCCTTGAATGTCTGATAATTGGCTCGGAAAATGACTTTCCGCCTGGACGTTTTTTTTTTGCCAATGACAAAACAAGGGGGAGATATTGCGATCGAAAATGATATAAAGCTTTTAAGGAAGTGTTAAGAATTAAAAATGATGAAATATTTACAATATTTGCAATGAAAAAGCTTCAATTTTAAGAAATTGACGCATTTTCTAAAACATTTTCCCTAGAAAAATCAATTTTACTGCATTTTTGAGGTTATGTGATTGATTTTAAACCGATTTTAGGGATTAAAACACCCTTAAAATTGTCAAATTTGTGTTTAAACTAAGAATATTTCACTCTTTCCAAGGGGAAAGTCAGTCGCAAGTTGAGACCATTAAATTTGTGATTATTCAATCTTTTCTTTCGATTATTTGTGATTTTAAGTCAAATTTTGATTATTTCGTACAAAATTCTGATTATTTTTTGATTTTTTTCCGAATGTTTAATACTAAAATTTATTATTTTATACAAATTCTGATTATTTTTTGATTACTTTCTGAATATTTGGTTAAAAATTGATTATTTTTGTTTTTTTTAAATTATTTACTGAATATTTAATTAAAAATTGTTTATTTTATACAAATTTTGATTTTTTTTAAATTATTTGTGATTTTAATTCAAATTTTAATTACTTCATGCAAAATTCTATATTTTTTTTTAAATTCTTTTCTGAATATTTTAATTCAAAATTTGATTATTTTGCAAATTTAATTTGGAAAAAAAAATTTTTTGATATTTTTTCTAAATTTGATAATTTTTCAATTTTATTTGAAAAAATATTCATTTTTTTATTATTCAATTCAATATTTGGTTTTTTTTTGATTTTTTGTAATTTTTTTTAAGAAAAAATAATTTTTTTTTCAATGATTTTTTAATTTATTTTGAGAAAATATTCATTTTTTGTCTATTTCATTCAGTATTTGATAATATTTTAATTTCTTTGCGATTCAACTCGAGAAAATAATCATTTTTTAATTATTTATTCAAAATTAGATTTTTTTTTTTCAATTTTAGTTGGAAAAATAATAATTTTTTGATTATTTTACCCAAATAATTGATAATTTGATTAGAGAACATTAAGTTTCCTCAAAAGTCGCCTTTCGAACAAAAACTAGCATTTTTGTTCGAAAAAGCTTCATATTGCTTGAGAAAACGCTTAAAAGTCAAACATAACCTCAAAAAATGCTTCTTTGCTTTGTTATTTCCACGATTTGTGCTTAAAAACGGCAAATTTAACATTAAATATCCAATAGAAACATTGTTTTATTCTCTAAATTTACTCATTTTCAGGTTTTTCAGGATCAAAAATGATTCCAAAAAGGATTTTTTGAAGGAATTCATAACCTCACAATTTGATCAGAGTGTTTCTAAGCATTTTTTGAAGACAAAACTAAGAAATAAGGACTGAAATTGTTCTTGAACACATCCTGAAAGATCTTAAGATCATTTCTTACAATCTTAAACCTAAGAAAAACCCGGTTTAGATTGGGAGAAGTCAAAAATGAAGGATAAAATCAGTTAAAAAGTCTAAAAAGCGATGGAAAATGCCTTCAAAAGTGTCTGAAGTGTTGAAGATTCTGCAGATTTAGTGCAGTAGAGATTCAGGGCATATTATCTCCCCCTTGGAACGAAGGGAGGGAGAGAGAGAGAGAGAGAGAGGGAAAATCGACAGGGTGAATTGAAGGCATTTTACCTGATCTGCGCTGTATTTCTGAGCCTTTTGTCCACAATCAAACAATCATTCTCAGCTATTTAGGATTTCGTGCTCAATTGTTTTTCGGCGCATTCATGCGGAAAAGCAAAAATCTCAGTGAAAAACTGGCGCAAGCACAAAAGAATCTCCGAAACTATTTTCATTACTCCGCCAAAAGTATTCTTTTCTTTTAAGGAAGGGCAAGGAAAATTACACACGACCAAATGCGAAGACGTGAATAAACTACGAAAGAAGTGAAGCTCAAAGCTCTGAGATGAAATTAAAATGTTGACAGCTTAACGATGCTCAAACAGAACGACTCTCATCATCCAGAGTGGTTGTCGCTCGATTTAGGCTCTCTTTATCTTCCCAAGGGGGAGATAAGATGGTCGGAAGTGGTGTACAGCTTGAAAGGAAGTGTTTAGCAGTGGAAAAGCTTCCATTTCAACAAAATTGAGACATTTTCCGAATTAATTCAGCTTAAAAATCAATTTTATTGCCTTTTTTGAGGTTATGTTTAATGTAAAACAGATTAAATCATCAAATTTACCTGTTTCTTGACAAATTTGAACATTTTTGTGCGAAAAAACTCCATATTGATGGAGAAAAAGGTTAAAAGTCAAACATAACCTCAAAAATATCACTTAAATTGCAGAAAAATGTCACTTTGCCTTGGTAATTTTTGAGGTTTTTACTTCACAAGAATATTTGCACAGCAAAAGCTTCAATTTCAACAAATTGAAGCATTTTCTTAAATTACTTTGATTAAAAAAATCAATTTATTCGCTTTATTTTTGAGGTTATGTGACAAAATAACCCTCAAAATCATCTAATTTGTGTTTAAACTAGGAATTTTCCTCTTTTCTTGACAGAATTTATCATTTGCGTTCAAAAAAACTCAAGATTAAGTTGGAAAACAGGTTAAAAGTCAACCATAACCTCAAAAATGTCAAAGAAAATTATCTTTCTTGAGTTATTTTCTCGATTTGTGCTTGAAAATGACATATTTAACCTCAATTTTTAGCGATATTCGACTTTTTAGTCATTTCCAGGCTTAAAAACATATTTTTAGGCAAAATTCATAACCTCACAATATGATCAAGATGTTTCTGAAGCATTTTCTGACATTTTCTTAACACAGTTGGGCTTTTGTGATCCTCAAAAATGTTATTTTAGTCTTTTTACCTGATAATTTATCCTTTATTATTCAGTAGAAATATTCAGATCATTTTGAAAAGGATTTTAATTAGTTTAAAAAGGTTTTTAAGTCAACTTTCATAACCTCACAATTTATTCAGAATTCTTTTTGAAGCATTTTCTGAAGATTAAACTGGAAAATCAAGACAGAAATTGTTCTGGGACGTTAAAATCATGTTTTTACGTTCTTAAATCTGAAGGTTTTGAAGACTTTTAAGTCCTTGAGGCAGAAAAACCTGGATTTTGAGGTTATGTGATAAAATAACCCTCAAAAACATCTAATTTCAGTTTAAATTGAGAATTTTTGTCTTTTCTTGGCACATAATTACGGATTTGTGTTCGAAAAAACTTAAGATTAGGTTAGAAAACAGGTTAAAAGTCAACCATAACCTCAAAAATGTCTCAGAGAATTCTCTTTGCTTCATTATTTTCACGATTTGTGCTGTAAAATGACATATTAACCCTCATTATTTAGTGATATTCGCCATTTTTATTCATTTTCAGGCTTAAAGAATATTTTTAGGCAAAATTCATAACCTCACAATATGATTAAGATGTTTTTCAAGCATTTTCTGACATTTTCCTTACACTTTTGGGCATTTGTGATCAAAAAAGCTTCAAATTTGTTAAATTTCGTGAGTAAAAAAACAGTTTTAACGTCAAACATAACCTCAAAAAGTTCTTGAGATGGAAAATCCGGGATTAGCTTTGTGATAAGTCAGAATTGAGTGTGAGAAACAGTTGAAGGAGTCGGAAAAAGCGATGAAAATTGCCTTTGAAGTGTTGAAGATTCTTCAGAAAGATTTGCAGAAGTGTTTTGTGTACACTGTTGAAGCCGTCTTATCTCCCCCTTGTCTCTGCGCCTTTGGCCGAGACGGTCAATTTGCTGGTGAGCTTTGGGAGCTTTTGCGGGGCGCTTCGGCGCCCACTTTCACATAAATTAAGCGCAATGGGTTGACGCAAATGGGCAACTTGGCAGCAGATACAGTCGACTTTCTGTGGTTCGTGGCTCGTTGAGCTGAAATCCCTGGACATGCTGAGAGACACGCTTCGTGCCCCAGTAAATGATGCTGATGACGCCGAAGGAAGAAAAAAGAGAAATCCACTAAATGCACTTTGCCAGAGTTTATTCAATGCTCAGCGATGTTTAAATACACCCGCGATTGCGTGTAATTAATGCAAGAACTCTTCAACGACGTCCTTAAATCCTTAAGAGGTCGTTACAACTTAATTTTCATCACATTTTAAATAAGATAATTCTATGAATGCGTAAAATATGCGTTGCAAGATTACAATTCATAACATATAAGACAGTGGAGAAATTATATTTTTAAAAATCAGTGATTCAGTGAATCAGTGAAAACAACGAAATTAAGCAATCGGCGTGAAAATCGTCTTCTCTTGCCCAAGATCCAAAGAATGAAGTTTCTAAAATGCGATCCGACATTTCTACAGATCTGTCCCAATTGCTGAATGGACATTCTTCTTCCTTGCTTGGTATTTTCCTCGATGGTTAATCGGCAGCAGAAGCACCTCGAAAAGAATACAACAAAAAAATACGTTCAATTAGCAAATTTTCTTGTAAAATAAGAGTAAAACTTCGATATTCCATCAAAGAAATGTATTGGAACATCCAGTTGTTGAATTATTAACTTACCTTACTCAATTTATGCCAACAATTTGCAGATTTTCCTGAGTTTTCACTGTTGTTTACAATTTTGTGTCTTCTCGCGTATGTGACAAAAAGTATTTTCTGCAATTCCACGGGAATTCCACGGGAATTCCACGGGAATTCCACGGGAATTCCACGGGAATTTCAGTAGTTTTTTTTTAAACTTCAGAAAAGAATTTTTACATTTTACTTGACATTTTACATTTTTTACACATTCTTTACATGTAAAATGTAAAGAGGTATTTTTTACCATGTAAAGGCACAACACTGCGTCAAATGATTCAGAGCTTGTATGGGAGAATTTGGTGAAACCAATCAAGTGTGCCATGAAAAATTACCCTATTTTATCGACATCGGTTTACAATGTCGTTTATTGTGATTTTT
Organism: Phlebotomus argentipes; assembly: GCF_947086385.1. Lineage (NCBI taxonomy): Eukaryota > Metazoa > Arthropoda > Insecta > Diptera > Psychodidae > Phlebotomus > Phlebotomus argentipes. The sequence continues at coordinate 49,074 of NW_026776173.1, forward strand.
CTTCAGAAATTGGACAAATTCTTAACAAAAATGACTCAATTAGCAGACTTTATGTAGAGATTTCGCGTTCTGCACGCTTTTCACTGTGTTTTGTCGTATTTTATTGTCGACAGGGAAGAATTTCAGTCTTCTTTGCACTAAAAATTAAAAATTGGGAAACATAACCTCCAAATTGTCCCCACGCGAGTTGAAATTTTATCACATTTACATACTCGCAGGCGTAAAATATGGATTCATCAACTTTAGGCAGAGAATTTCAATTTAATAAGGGTAGAAATTGACTGAAAATGTCCAAATTATTAGGCAATCGATCAATAATACTGAATTTGTGGCCTAAAATCAGTGAAAACTGGGAACAAAACACAAATAAATGTGTTTTTCACAACTGAAACAATCAATTGTTAAACAATTCAGTCAAGGGGAAAATCACACGAAAATCACACGAAAATATGATGTTAATAATGATGTTTTAACGTTGATTAGCACAGATTTATTGAACCAAATTGAGGTTATGTGTTTCCGGACATCCTAAAAGTGTTGTAAAATTAAATTTTGATTTTATTTTCAGAACATTAAATTATTCCCACGGAAAAAAGCAATCAATATTAGTGAAAAAATTGCGTTTTGACAGCAGAAATTCGTATTGAAAGCGAAAAATTACAACTCAAATTCATAGCTTTTACGAACTGAAATACAAAACCTGTAAAGTTTCAACGACTCTTAAATGACTTGAGAAAAAAAGACACAATTTTGTTGATAAATCAAGTAAAAATTGTATAAAACCACGCTAAAGTCATACATAACCTAAAAAAATCAAGTTTTGGTGATTTTCATTATGGAAAATAAAATATTTGATTATTATAAATTTTATGAAAAATATTTTTAAAAAAATTTTGAATAAAATAAAGACAATTTTTCATTACATGTTTTAATTTTCATTGAAAAAGAAGAAATCAACATAAAAAATACAACAAAAAGTATCAGAAACATTGAAATATTTAAATATTGATTGAGATATTCAAAAAAATATTTTAAAATTAAGAGGAATATTAAAAAATTACACAACAAATCATACAGTGACGAAATAGAACGAAAAATTCTTCTCCTAACCTCACTTTCTTATTTCAATCTCTTAAAAATTGTTTTAATTTGAATTTTATCATCTTACATTTGCATGAAAAATGATCAAAATCGGTCCAAATATTATACAGACTTCTTGCGGTGTAATAAAATGGAGCAATCCTGATATTTTCCTGTGCATCCTTGAGAGCGCTGAAGTTCAAAGAACTGGGAATTTGGGAATGAAATGTTGGTGAATTTTTCATCGCACTTTTTGGAAGCTCTCCATGAAAAACATCCAGTGAGAGAGAGTGCAGAAAAAGAAGTGCAAAAGTTGAGCTTTTACCAAGCACCAAGGGGGAGATATTACGCCTTAAATGTGTACAACACTTCTAGAATATGAAGTTTTTAGTCTTTTTCTACATTGATTCCCAAATTATAATGAATCTCTTGAGGTTTCATTTGATATTTCCATGAAATCGACTTAAAATCACTGTTTTTGGACATCTTTTCTCATCATAACCTCAAAATGTCACCAAAAGATCTTCAAAAACTCCGTTCGAATCTTTTATGATTTGCCAATGATCCTTAAATTGCTGATTCACAGTCAAAATTGTCCAGAAAGTCGTCAAAAATTGACATTTTCCAAGTGAAAATGACAATTTTTGAGGTTATGTTGAATCCTAGCAGAATTTGCAGTGTTTCTTGACATCAAAAGATCAAAAAATCACTGTCAAATGCTTGTAACTGCTTAATTCTGCTAAAAACTGACAGAATTTCTGTGAAATAATGTCAAATTTGTCCAAAACGATGATAACTTTTGAGGTTATGTACAATCTTAGCATAATTTGAGGCATTTCTTGGCATCAAATGAGTCCAATTCAAAAGGAAGATTATGTTGTATTAAGTTTCCATCGGATATTTGTGTAGGAATTCACTTAAAATCAATTTTTTGGGTGTTTTTTCGATCATAACCTCAAAATATCACTAAGAAATCTTCAAAATTTGCCAATAATTTTGCCAAAATTGCTGATTCAGTGTCAAAATTGTCCAGAAGGTTGTTTAAATGAACATTTCCCAAGTAGAAATGACTATTTTTGAGGTTATGTCGAATCTTAGCACAATTTTCTATGTTTCTTGACATCAAAAGATCAAGAAAACACTGTTAATTGCTCGCAAATGCTTAATTCTGCCAAGAAATAGCAGAATTTATGCAAATTTATGTCAAAATTGTCCAAAACGATCATAATTTTTGAGGTTATGTTTGATAAAACACAATTTGAGGCTTTTCTCGGCATGAAATGAGTTCAATTCAAGAGGAAGATTGTGTTGTATTTAGTTTCCATTCCATATTTGTCTAAGAATTCATTTAAAACCGCTTTTTTCAGCGTCTTTTTCTACCATAACCTCTAAAATATCACTAAGAAATCTTCAAAATTTGAGGTTATGGTTTTAAAAATCACTAATTCTTAGTCAAAATTGCCCAAAATGTTCTCTCTTCGACCAAAGCATAAGAATTTACAGTAGCGAAAATTAGCTTAGGACACTTATAATAAAAATTAGGTCATTTTTCCTTTTGATGCTAAAAATCCGACATTTCCTTCAATTTTAGAGACATTTTCCTTAAGACAAAAAATAATTAGAATTTAATGAGCTTTCAAATGGCGTTGAAATCATAGCGATATCTCAATTAGAAGCCGTATTATTGCAAAATGCAGAAAGATGTGCGAAAAAGAACAGCGAAAATTACGTTAGGACACTGCTTATTTTGCTCTAAATCCTTGTTATAATCATAAAACTGCCTCGGATAATCACATAAAATCATGAATTTGGAGTATCTTAAAGATATTTACAATATTTACATAATAAATGCGCCTTGATTTGGACTTGTTAACTTGCTTTTTGTATGTTTTTAGCTTCCTTTTTAACGCTTTTTTTGTACAATTTCTTCCTTTCTTACGCACAATCGCGGCTCAAATCCTGTTCACAGGTTGTCTATGAAGTGTTTAGAATAAGAAGCCAAGTTGGTTGTTCAAGAACAATCATGTAACCATGAAAATTACAACATTTTGCTGTAATTTGCTATTAAGAAAGTGTGATTTTTGGTCAATTTCTTATTATAATGTTCAGAAAATCTGTAATTTCTTATTGATGAACGACAGGAAAATGTTTCTAATTGCGTTTGCATATTGTTTAGCATTCAAGGGTTCCATAATGTTACATATTATGTCCATGAAATGCCACAAAATCTAGCATTGTGGCGATTATTGCATAAATTTATCGTTCTAGAATGTTAATTATTCACAAAATCCGCTCTTAATTCGTCTACATAACCTAGAAAAATAGATTATTACGTTTGTTTTTGCGTGAAAATCGAAGGAAATTCAAAGAATCTGGATGATTTTTCAGTAAAAGAAGCGCGCAGGAAAGGAATTTTGTAGGTTTTTCAAGCACTTCTGGACTGTAATATCTCCCCCTTGGCAAGCACACTTTTTTCCTCCTCATCCCTTTCTTTCTCTCATCCACAAATCCTCCTCATGAGCATGGACGTTAATGTCAGGTCAAGCGTATGTTTTGTGCTTTATTGAGGGGGTAAAAAAAGGGGGCGAAAAAGGATTAAGCAGACAATTTCTCTCTAATGCCAAACCTAAACACAAAATCCCCAACTTGACTGTGACAATTTTGCGCTCTAATAAAATTCCACCCCCTCATCATCAACACACACCCTTGTTGAAGCTCATGCTTTGCTGTTGTTGTTCTCTTGCAGAAATGCAGAAAATTCTGCTCATCAGCTGTTGATCATCCAGCCAAGTGAAGTGACACATCACAAGAGTCATGGCGAAAGTGCTTCTGCTGAGTCTCAGTTTTGTCCTCTGTCTGACGTCAGGATGGACATTTTGTCCTTCAAAGTGCACCTGCGACGGTGACAAGAACTTGCGTGTGTCGTGCGCCGAGGCGGGCCTCGAAGTTGTGCCAATTCAGCTGAATCCCGACGTGAAATTCATCAATCTCGCCATGAATCTCATCACAAATGTCCACTACACGCTGCCCTTCTACACACACCTGGAGACACTGGATCTCTCCCAGAATCGCATTGACACGCTGGGTGCGAAGAATTTTGAGTATCAGAGCAATTTGCAGCGTCTGGACTTGAGTCGGAATCTCATCACGACACTGGGCAAGGATGCTTTCAGAGGATTGAAGCGTCTGCTGTCGCTCAACATGAGCAGCAACTTCATCGAGGGCATCCACAGTGGTGCTCTGGTGGATCTCATTGCTCTCACGGAGCTCGATCTCACCAACAATCGCATCATCAGCCTCGAGGACACATCCTTTCGCTCCCTGGGCGCACTTCAGCTGCTCCTGCTGGAGAACAATCAGATCCTCGAGGTGCCGACCAGCAATCTCGTCTACTGTCATCAGCTGAGACGCCTCGATCTCACCGGAAACTTCATCGAATCCGTCCGCAATGAGAGCTTCCTCGGCCTCAGGCTGCTCGACGCCCTGGAGCTGGACGGGAATGTGATCAGGGATGTGGATGTGGACGCCTTCACAGGCCTGCAAGCCCTCGCGTGGCTCAACTTTGCCGACAACAACTTGACAGTGAGTATTTTTTCTCCTATTCTTCTATCAAATATTTCAATATGGAATTGAATAATTGTGAATATTCGGGAATATTCTGAATTCATTGATTTTCTTTTGAGAAATTTTCTCTTTTTCTTTGTATTTCATTTAGAATTTTAATTATTTTGCTATTTTACTTTGGAAAATATTTAATTTTTTATTCAAAATTTGATTATTTTGCAATTTTTCTTGGGAAAATATTTATTTTATTATTATTTTTTTATTCAAAATTTGATTATTTTGCAATTTTTCTTGGGAAAATATTGATTTTTTATTATTATTTTATTCAAAATTGGTTCTTTTTTTCAAATTTACTTCGGAAAATAAAATTTTTTTGATATATTTTTGTTGATTTGATTATTTTGCAATATTATTTTGGAAAATAATCAAATTTTTGATCATTTCATTCAAAATTTGATTATTTTGCAATTTTTCTTGGGAAAATATTTATTTTTTATTATTATTTTATTCAAAATTTGATTATTTCGTAATTTTTTATTTGGAAATCAATCATTTTTTTTGATTAAATCAGAATCTTGAACGAAATAATCAAAATTTGTATAAAATAATTAAATTTTTTAAAGAATTATTTAGAAATTAATAAAAAAAAAAATGTACAAAAAATCAAAATTTGTATAAAATAATAAATTTTTAATGAAATAATCAGGAAATAATTAAGAAATATTGAGAAAATAATCAAAATTTGAGTAAAAATCACGAAATAATCGAAGAAAAAGATGGAATAATCACAAAGTTTCGAATTACAAGCACTAAAAATGCGTGATTGAAATAAATTTTATATACCAAACTCTCTCTCTCTCTCTCTGGCAACGTATGTAATTGATACAGACCAATTACACTTCGCCCAAATAGCCATGCATGAAAGCCCTTTCAATGGAGAAAAACCCCCGGAAAAAAAGCGCCACTGAAACATCACTATAATTAATATTCATGGCAGAGAGCGTATAATATTAAAATTGGAGCACAATTTAAATGTGTCCCAAGCGAATGGGTTTCATTGGAAAATGGGGCTTTTATCGGGGGGAAAATATTGAGTGGATTTTAACGGTGATATTGAGCCAAAATGGGGTTGTTTTTTAGTGGCAATTAGAGATTTTTCTGCCGATTTTCACACACACACAAGCTTTCATATTTATTCCCAGTTCGCTCCAAAAAAGGGACTGAAAATCAATTCTGCAGACTGAATTTATTGATGCTTTTTTCCTCCCAAGGGGGAGATAATATGCCCTTAAATCTGTACAACACTTCAAGAAATAGAAATTTTTAGGCTGTTTCCACAATAATTCCCAAATTATAATGAATTTCCAAAGGTTGCTCAAGTGAGGAATGAATTTAACCATTTTCCAAAGAATATCCAGGAATTGATGGAAATTTACGTAGAAAATTCCATGGAATGGATTGTTAATTTGTGGATTAAAGAATGAGAATTTAAAGTATTCAGATTCTTTTTTTTTTAATTCTTTTCCTTCACAAATAACATTTTCCGGGGTTTATTTTATGGATGGCGAATTATTTATTGAAAGCCATTTAAAAACTCCCCAAAATTAGCCAAAATTGGGTTAAATTGTGGTGTAAAAAAGACAAAAAATAGGAAAATAAGTGAAAAAAAACTTGCCACGAGTTGGATTTGAACTCATGACGGGCAAATGTGCGAAGGAAAAGGACGTAAAAATGCGATTTTAGCAGCTTTCCAAACGACTTTTAGTGGAAAATTACATTTTGGGCGTCAAAAAGAGGTTTTTTTGACAAGTTTCAACACCGAGAATTGACATAAAAGCTGTTAAAAAGAGCGAGAAAAAAATTCTCTCTCATTATTACAGATAATTCGTGAAGAAATTGAGCGAAAAGTGTTGATAAAACACTATAAAGTGAAGGAAAATCCTCGAAAAATGAAACAGAAATGAAAAAAAAAATAATGAAAAAATCAGAACTGAAGGAGAATCGAACCCGCGACACTTCAAGATCTTATGCTAAATTCTCTTCTAATGAACATTTACGTTGGAATTTTGTGAGCAAAAGTCTTTCTGAGATGATTGTGATAAATTGAAGTTCAATTTGGGAGTATTTTGTAATTATTCGAAAGAATATTCTTAGGAATGGATGGAATAGATGGAATGGATTGGAATGGAAGTCACTTTTCGCCAACTTCAGCAATCCTCGTGAATTTCTTAAGGTTTTCATCGGATATTTCTTGAAGAATCTAACTTTGAATGACTTTTTTTTTGGGTATTTTTCCAACTATAACCTCAAAATATCACTAAAAGTGATTCAAAAACACCACTTGAAGACTTTCTAAATCACAAAATCATCTGTTAAAAATAGCCAATGAACTAATAATTGCTGATTAAGAGGCAAAAATGTCTGAAAAGCCCTTTTAAATGACAATTTTTGGAGGTTATGTTTGATCTTAGTACAATTTGAGGCTTTTCTTGGCATCAAAAGAGTCCAATTCAAGGCGAAAATTACTTTTATATCAAGTTTCCATCCGATATTTGTGTAAAAATTCATTTCAAATTGCTTTTTTGGGTGTTTTTTCGATCATAACCTCAAAATGTCACCAAAAGATCTTCAAAAACTCCGTTCGAATCTCTTATGATTTGCCAATGATCCTTAAATTGCTGATTCACAGTCAAAAATGTCTAGAAATTCGTCAAAAATTGACATTTTCCAAGTGAAAATTACAATTTTTGAGGTTATGTTGAATCTTAGCACAATTTTCTATGTTTCGTGGCATCAAAAGATCAAGAAATCACAGTTAAATGCTTGTAACTGCTTAATTCTGCTAAAAACTGGCAGAATTTATGCGAATTTATGTCAAATTTGTCCAAAACGATCATAATTTTTGAGGTTATGTTTGATAAAACACAATTTGAGGCATTTCTTGGCATCAAATGAGTCCAATTCAGGGCGAAAATTACTTTTATATCAAGTTTCCATCCGATATTTGTGTAAAAATTCATTTCAAATTGCATTTTTGGGTGTCTTTTCCCACCATAACCTCAAAAATATTACTAAAAGATGTTCAAAAATTCCATTTCAAAGTATTCTAGTATTCTAGTATTCAAAATTGTCGATTAAGAATAGAAATTGAGCCAAAATCTTTTTCTAAATGAACATTTTTCAAGTCTAAGATGGTTTTTTTTTGAGGTTATGATTGTATTTAATACAATTTTCAGTGTTTCTTGGCATCAAACGTGCAGAATATCAATATTTTTCGCATGAAAATGCCTTATTCTGCCAATTACTAGCAATTTTGGTGACTTAAGAATAAGAATTATTCACTAAATAAGTCTTTATTTTGTTACATAACCTAGAAAATTATTGTTTCTGCGTAGAAATTCAAAGAAAATCTTTAGAATCGGGATGATTTGTCAGTAAAAGAAGCACTCAGGAAGGAAATATTGTAGGTTTTTCAAGCACTTCCACTTCTTAAGCACTTCTGGACTGTAATATCTCCCCCTTGTTCTTTTTCCAATTGGACTCAAAAAAATTAAACTCGCACTGGCAAAATGGACAGCTCAATTTTCTTTTCAGCTGATGAGCAGAAAATCAATTTCACCTGATTTTGGTATTCATGCGAGTGTTTTTTTTTAGCAAAAATCTGCTTGAAATTGAATTTATGTTCGCAATTTATTTAGGTCGGAAATTGAATAATGTTTCTCTCTAAATGATATTTTTCAAAAATAATTTGAAGCGGAAATTTCATTTGAACTGAAAATGTGTGTGTGGAAACTATTGGATTATGTACAATTCTATCATTTTCACCCCCTAAAATTCTGCACAATAAACAGAGTGAAAATTGTTTATTGAATCATTTCATGGGATAGATAAAAATCTCTGTGCGTTGGCAAAAATACAATTTAAAATGACAGAAAATAAAGAATTGATCAAGGGGGAGATATTATGCCTTCAATGTTCACAACACTTCAATCTTTAACACTTTAGACACTTCTCATAAACCTTTGAAGGCATTTTCCATTGCTTTTTCGACTCCTTCAATTGTTCTTTTATTGATTTCTGACTTATCACAAAGCTAATCCGGGTTTATCCATCTCAAGAGGTTTAAACTCATCAAATACTTAAGGTTTATAATTGTAAAAAGTGATCTGAATGTTTTAGGATTTGTTCATGAACAATTTCTGTCTTTCTTCTGCCTGTTTTGACTTCTAATCAAATTGTGAGGTTACAAATTCGACTTAAAAATCCTTCTTAGACTTATTTTAATCCACTTAAAATTTGGAAAAGAGTGAATATAGTGGATATCACAATATTTTCACTAGATAATAAAGTTGAATATGCAACTTTACAATCACAAACAGCAGAAATAACTAAGCAAAAAGAGTTTTCTTAGATATTTTTGAGGTTATGTTTGACTTTTAACCTGTTTTCTAACCTAATCTTGAGTTTTTTCGAACGCAAATGATCAATACTGTCAAGAAAAGAGGAAAATTCTCAGTTTAAACACAAATTAAATGATTTTGAGGGTTATTTTATCACATAACCTCAAAAATAAAGCGATCAAATTGATTTTTCTAATAAAAATAATTGAAAAAAATGCTTCAATTTGTTGAATTTGAAGCTTTTCCAGTGCAAATATTCTTTTACAGCAAAAAGCCGCGAAAGAAATCAAGGCAAAGAGACATTTTTCTTCAATTTTAGTGATATTTTTGAGGTTATGTTTGACTTTTAGGCTTTTTTTCCATCAATATGAAGTTTTTTCGCACAAAAATGCTGAAATCTGTTAAGAAACAGAGAAATTTGATAATTTAATCTGTTTTTACATTAAACATAACCTCAAAAAAGCGATAAAATTGATTTTTAAGCAAAATTAATTAGGAAAATGTCTCAATTTTGTTGAAATGGAAGCTTTTTCTGTGCAAATATTGTCAATATTTCACTATTTTCAATTCCTAACACAACATTGAAAAGCTGTACACCACTTCCGACTGTATTATCTCCCCCTTGGAATAACCAGAGCCCATCTTAATATTCAAATGATATCCGGCTGTGTTGTGTGTGAGTATTATTTTTCAATTAAGGCTGTAATCTGTGAAAATGAGGGTGAGTTTTTGCTTTGCTCGCAATTTTGCACCCAAATTGTGGACTTCATGAGAGAGAATTTAAAAAAAGCCTATAATATTGTTGAAAATTGCGGTGCAGAATAAATTGTGACAGTCGCGGGATAGTTTAATAGGTTTAAATCGGCAAAAGCGCTTTAAAAAAGCTGATTAAAATAGCGATTCTAGAAATTGTGGCAAAAAATAGCCCTAAAATTAAACATAACCTCAAAAATATGTCTTCTATCATTTGAATTCTGGGGTATGTAAGGTATTTTGTCAAATTCGAACGCATTGATTGTCTTTCTTTAAAGAAATCTTTGAAATCTTTGAAATTCTTGAAATTTTCAAAGATTTCTTTATATTTTTTTAGGTTATGATCGCAGATAATATGAAAAGTTGAGATGTAAAATAAAATTCTTTAAAAAAACATCCCTCAGAAGCTTTAGTAAGAAAGTTTTAAGACATAAAAGACTGCTTTTAGTGTGAAAAACTAATTTTCTCTCTAGATTTTTGCTTCCTAACCTCAAAATTGATTAAGAATAAGAGAAAAAAATCAAGGGGAAAATATCAAAATAATCCAAAAATGATTATTTTCCCAAGGAAAATTGAAAAAAAAATCAAAATAATCAAATTATGATTTAAATAATTTAAAACATTATTATTTTCTCAACTAACATTGAAAAAAAAATCTAATTTTGAATAAATAATAAAAAAAAAGTTTATTTTCCCGAGCGAAATAACAAAAAAAAACTTCATTCTAACCAAATACTAAATAAAAGAGTCAAAAAATGAATATTTTCTCAAATAAAATTACAAAAAATAAAAAAAAAACAAATATTAAATTAAATAATTAAAAAAAAATTAATATTTTCTCAAGTAAATTTTGAAAAATAATCATATTTTGAATAAAATAATCAAAAAAAAACTTCCCAAGTAAAATTACATAAAAATCTTAATAATCAAATTCTGAATTAAGTGATCAAAAAATTGAATATTTTCCAAAATAATAATTTTGCAAAAAAATTAAATCAACAAAAATAAATCAAAAAATTATTATTTTCCAATGCAAAATTGAAAAAAAAAATTCGAATGAAATAGGTATTTTTTGATTATTTTCTAAATATTTGATAAGAATTTGATTATTTTTTGATTTTTTTGAAATTATTTTCGGAATATATTTAATCAAATTTTGAATATAATTGAATAATTGTGAATATTCTGATTCATTGATTATTATTGATGGAAAAAAATCTTTTTTTTTGATATTTTTTTTTAGAATGTGATTATTTTTCAATTTTGCTTTGGAAAATATTTATTTTTTTATTATGTCATCCAAAATTTGTTTACTTTCTCAACTTTTCTTTGGAAAATAATCTTTTTTTTTGATAATTTAATTCAAAATATGATTATTTTTCAAAATTTACTTGAGAAAATATTCATTTTTTAATTTTTTTCAATCAATTTTTGGTTATTTTGATTTTTTGTCATTTTATTTGGGAAAATAATCATTTTTTTCAATTATTTTTCAATTTTTGTGTGAGAAAATATTAATTTTTTTATTTTTTTCAATCAATTTTTGGTTATTTTGATTTTTTGTCATTTTATTTGGGAAAATAATTTTTTTTCAATTATTTTTCAATTTTTGTTTGAGAAAATAATAATTTTTTGACTATTTTATTTGGTTATTTTGCTTTTTTTGGTCATTTTACTCGGGAAAATAATCTTTTCTTTGATTATTTATTCAAAATTAGATTTTTTTTCAATCTTAGTTGAGAAAAAAATCTTTTTTTTATTATTCAAATCATAATTTGATTATTTTTAATTTTTTTTTCAATTCTACTTGGGAAAATATTAATTTTTAAAATTATTTAATTTTGAATTTTATTATTTTTTCAATTTTACTTGGAAAAATATAAATTTTTAAAATATTTTATTCATAATTTGATGATTTTTTAATTTTTACTTGGGAAAATAATCATTTTTTGGATTATTTTACTGAAATTATTGATTATTTGATTAGAAAACATTAAGTTTCCTCAAAAATCGCCCCTTGTGATTTGCCCCTTGGTTTTAACTATCTTTATCGGCAAACTCTTTCCTTTCGACGCGTAAATCGAACAAGTGACTTTGATGACTTCACAATATAGTTTCAAACTCATCACTTTTCCCAAAAACACTTTGTAGCGTCAATTGTCGCTGGGCGAGTGTCCTTTTGTGCCCTAAATAGCTGAGTGTTTGTCTAATTTGTCCCTCTTCTGCTGCTGCTACAGCAAATGGAAGCTTGGACAAATGTTGAGACAGACTCGGGTTGGTAAAAACAACAAGTGTGTGTGCGAGTTGAGAAAATTGCGAGTGAAGTTTGTGAAACGGTGTGTCTGTCAATATTGGCAGTGCAGGTGAAATTTCTAATTGAATTTCCAACTGCAGCCAACGATCATAGAGCCCTGCGACAATTCCTCCTCCTCCTGCCAAGGGGGAGATATTCATTTGGAAACTATTTGCCCGTGGAATTGCTTGAATATTTCCAAGAATAAATACAATACTTTGAAGATTTTTTACACTATTTTCTTAAAACTGACTTTAAGTATAATTTAGTGACTGAATAACATCGGAAAACCCCAAATTTATCACTTTCATGAAGAAATCTGATGAAAATCACAAGCTTTCAATGTTAAACTGTGTTAATTAAAGCTAAAATCAAGGGGAAAATCACTCCGCAAGTTGAGACTATTAACTTTGTGATTAATTACTCAAATTTTGATTATTTCTTGATTATTTTCTGAATATTCGATTAAAAATTGATTATTTGACAAAAAAAATTCTGATTTTTTTTTATTATAATCAAAAAATAATCAAAATTTGAATAAAAATCATAACTTATTATTTTTGATTTTTACAAATTTTGATCATTTCATACAAAATTTGGATTATTTTCTGATTATTTTCTGAATATTTTTTTCAAAATTTTGCATATAATTGAATAATTATGAATATTCTGATTGATTGATTGAAAAAAAAAACTTTTTTTTATATTTCATGTAGAATTTGAATATTTTTCTATTTTACTTTTGAAAATATTTTTTCTCTTATTTTTATTTATTCAAAATTTGATTATTTTGCAATTTTAATTTAGAAAACAATAATTTTTTGATTATTTTATTTAAAATATGATAATTTTTCAAAATTCACTTAAGAAAATATTCTTTTTTTTTAATTATTTAATTCAATATTTGGTTATATTAATTTTTGTAATTTTATTTGAGAAAATATTGATTTTTAAAAATTATTTTATTCAAAATTTGATTATTTTTCAATTTTATTTGAGAAAATATTAATTTTTTGATTTTTTTACTCAAATAATTGATTATTTGATTAGAAAACATTAAGTTTCCTCAAAAATCGCCTCTTGTGATTTGCCCCTTGGCTAAAATTGACACATAACCTCTAAAATACAGCTTAAGATTACAAAATTGTCAATTTTTAGAGCTTTTTGAGTAATTTTCTTTACTAAAATTGCAAATTTCACTTCATTTTTGATTAATAACAGATTATTATTCCCCAAATTTGTCTTTAAAACAACAAGAATGAGTTTCTTTTAAGGAATATTTTCGATAAATCAAGATAATTTTGAGGTTATGGTCAAAATTTCATCAAAATATCCCAGCGAGCTAAAATAACTTAAAAAAAAGCAGTTAATTTAGCTAAAAAGTGCTAAAATTTGAGCAGCAATCGACCAAAAAATGTATTAAAAATACATCAATTTGTAGTACAGTTTTTTAGCTAAATTTTTCATCAATTTTCTTAGCATTCTTCAAATTTTTCCGAATTTTTCTGCTCTTTTTCGCTAAACAACACTGTACTCAATTTTGAGCTTTTTTCTGATTGAAATGAAGCAGGAAAACCGGAAGTCTAACTTCCATTGACTTTCCTTCAATCCTCTCATTTTTGAGGTTATTTTCATGGCGCTCTTTATACAATTCACTTGAGTGTTGTTATCATGAAGTATATTATTGAAATGACATCGCTTTGCATGATGCGACATCTGTGCATTTAAGTGCCGAATCAGTAGTTTGACTGTTCGTCACTACATTTGCTAGTGTATCAATCGAATTGCTAAAATTTGAGCGAAAAATAGCTTAAAAATCAACTATTTCAAGCTCAACTTTTGAAACTGAGCATTTTATGTTCGCTAAGATGCGCTGAAAACTTCAAATCAATCCTAAAAACAGATTCTCTGGAAGTTTTAAGAGTCGCACGGATAAAAAATGGCGTCATTTTAGGTCTAAAACTCTTAAATTTGAGGTTATGATACTTAAAAAGTTCGTAAAGTAAGAAAAACTCATGTTTTAAGCACTGCTGAAGGCAAGGAAGTGTCTGTGATTTGCCTAAATTTTTAACATTTATCACAGTCTCCAGGACAAAACGATCCTTCAAGTAAATCTTAATTAAATCCACGATAAAAAGACTTTAGTGCAAATATTTTTCATATTCATGCTTGAAAATTACAGCCACAATTGCTGATTGATTGATTTTTGCAAGATATTTGCAGATTAAGATCTTAAATTTGAGGTTATGATACTTAAAAAGTTCGTAAAGTAAGAAAAACTCATGTTTTAAGCACTGCTGAAGGCAAGGAAGTGTCTGTGATTTGCCTAAATTTTTAACATTTATCACAGTCTCCAGGACAAAACGATCCTTCAAGTAAATCTTAATTAAATCCACGATAAAAAGACTTTAGTGCAAATATTTTTCATATTCATGCTTGAAAATTACAGCCACAATTGCTGATTGATTGATTTTTGCAAGATATTTGCAGATTAAGATCTTAAATTTGAGGTTATGATACTTAAAAAGTTCGTAAAGTAAGAAAAACTCATGTTTTAAGCACTGCTGAAGGCAAGGAAGTGTCTGTGATTTGCCTAAATTTTTAACATTTATCACAGTCTCCAGGACAAAATGATCCTTCAAGTAAATCTTAATTAAATCCACGATAAAAAGACTTTAGTGCAAATATTTTTCATGTTCATGCTTGAAAATTACAGCCACAATTGCTGATTGATTCATTTTTGCAAGATATTTGCAGATTAAGATCTTAAATTTGAGGTTATGAGACTTAAAATGTGAGGAAAATAAGAAAAACTCATGTTTTAAGCACTGCTGAAGGTCAGAAAGTGTCTGTGATTCTCTTAAATCAATGGTGGAAGTGACAGGAAGTGTTAAACACTGTTTTAACCGCATTATCTCCCCCTTGACTGCTGACTTGTCGTGCTGAAAAGCAAATAAATTTAATGGTGGTGTCTTATTTAAATTCCCTCACACTTCTCCCTTTTTCTCCCTTTCTCTACAGGTAATGCCGACCGTACAATTGTCGAAGCTGTCGAATCTAACGAATTTATCACTGAGTGGAAATAGTTTCTCATATTTGCCCGCGGTGGCGCTATTGAATTTATTCAACTTGCGAGAGCTGCAACTCGATCGTCTCGAGCGCTTGACTCGAATTGATTCACGGTGAGTAAACATTAATTGCTTGCTCATGCTAATTAATCGTAAATAGCTCGGGATGGTGTGTTTTCTCACTCTGGAGGAAAAGCCACCCCCACCCCCACTTCCACCCCCATCGACCAGGGGGAAAATTGAAAGCCAAAAACACACACATGGAAAATTTATTCAGAGTGAAATTGAAATAATTCTTCTTGGCAGTCAATTTCAGAGGATTACGTTTTTGGGGTTATATTTGTGCTTAAGCAATTTGCATTCAGTGGCATGGCAAATCGAAAATCATCCCTCTCACAGTGGGAAAAGCGAAGGGTGGCAAACATCAGCGCGGTTACTCATTAATTTCTCACGAGAATATATGCACAGTGGCCGCCAAAGAAATAAGGACCAATGACGCACGCTTTGTTACTCAGTAAAATATTTTAATACTTTTAAATCATACCCAGTAAAAACAGCCACGATGGAAAACCGCGGGATTCCCACCGGTCGCGGTCTCTTGTTCCCCAGTGGATTTTTGAAGGAAACGTCCCTCGGGATTCCCTCAGATTTTTATACACAAATTTGTATGGAGCCTGTCCGCGGATATCCACTGGTTTTTCAATGGGGACTCTTGCAGGGAAGTCAATGGTTTTTCCACACCTCTTAAGCACGTAAAAGAAACCTCTTGGGCCTCTTTTCAATGGTTTTTCAGTGGACTTTCCTGCGGGAATCCCTCAGGAGGGGTTCATTGAAAATCCTTCAGGGATGAACAGGACCCAAAACGATGGATTTTCAATGGACTTTCCTGCGGGATTCCTGCAGAAAGTCCACTGAAAATCCATCATAAAGTGAACCTGCAGTTTGAATATGGCGCGCTTCGGACCAATTCTTCGAGGTGGCGCTGTGATTCACAAAATGTGACATGTTGATGACACACAAGAGAATTTCACAATATTAAAAATGGCGACTTGGAATTTCACCAAGACATTTTCAAGTACGCAAATAAGTCCTTTTTCACACTTATTATAATAAAGAACCAGGTGCAAGGATGCTTCCACGGTACAGGATGAGTAGAAAGGGGAAAAAGTACTTTCCGCACCGGAAATATGCCGATTTTTGGAAAAATGGTTGAAAAACCCTTAAAAAAAATTTTTTTTCCCGAAATTCTCATTGCTTCTCAAGGATATCAATGTGAAATCATCGAAAAACTGCAAATATGCACACCCAAAAGCCTTATTTCCCCAATATTGAGGATAAAATGCGTGACTTTTCCCCACCCACTTTTGACAGCTGCCATCTTGAAAGACAATCTCCGAAATATAGGCAATTCAGTCATTGCGGAATGCTCTGCAAGATTCCACCAAGAATCCACAACTCAAATTCCCCCCACTTGAATAGTGGAAATATGGCGGAAGCGTCTTGCAAGATTCCTCCACTTTTCCGCTATTTGAGACGAAAACGACGGAAACGCGGCAGAAACGTCCTGCAAATCTTTCGTCCCGGTACAATCGGCATCTCCGCCACTCAGGAAGAGGGATTTAACTTCAAGGATTCGTGGTAGAAATTCTGCAGGACGCTTCTGCCGCGTTTCCGCCGTTTTCGTTTCAAATAGCGGAATAGTGGAGGATTCTTGCGGGAGAATTCCACCGCAATTCCTGCATTTGAGAAAGAAAATGCAGGAATTGCGGTGGAATTCTCCCGCAAGAATCCTGCATTAATCCGTCATGGCAAATCTTTCGTCCCGGCGCTTCCAGTGTCTCAGCCACTCAGGGTGAGGGAATTCGGCTGCAGGATTCTTAAAGGAATCCTGCAGCGGGACTCCGTCATTTTTAGATGGCGGATTTGACGATGGACAAGGGGTAAACATGTGGCGCAATCACGGTTCACTCAGAACGCAATCTTCGCAATCTTCGCAATCCCAAACGCAATCCGCAATCCCAGGAGTAAAATTGCAATCTTTGCGCGCAATCCGCAATCCCAGGAGTAAAATTGCAATCTTTGCGCGCAATCCGCAATCCCAGGAGTAAAATCGCAATCTAAAGCGCAATCCGCAATCCCAGGAGTAAAATCGCAATATTTTGGCGCAATCACCGCAATTCTAAGCGCAATCTTAAGCGCAATCCGCAATCCTTAGTGTAAAATCGCAATCTTAAGCGCAATCCGCAATCCTTAGTGTAAAATCGCAATCTTAAGCGCAATCCGCAATCTTTAGGCGCAATCACACAATCTTCGCAATCCGGGTTCACTCAGAGTGGCACATGTTTACCCCTTGACGATGGATTTCGTGCACGAATCCAGCAAAGCATAATTTGGGCTCTGGAGCAACATGACGGAAATGTGGTGGAAAAACGGCGGATAGCGGATTGGTTTTTACTGGGTAGGCCGAATATTTTCATACTTGGCATGATAATTACTCATTAAGGAGGGAAGATTGGTGGAAAATTTCAGATCTCTAGCTTCACGTGAAAATTCGTAGCACACAGAGATTTGTCACAGAGCCTCCAAGTGGCTCTATTCAATTTGGAGTCACTGTATTTCATTGGCAGCCACTGTATTACATCCTTTCGAATCAAAGCATTATGCATTCCATCACTCAAAAATTCTCCTTGTTAAAGAGTTAAACTTCCGGCCTTTGCCAATTGAGGTGCTCCTCGAGAGCCTGATGAATTGCTGTCGAAGTCCTGATTCGCAATCTGTTCAGGGGCCGAACACCTGTTTGTTGATTGAAATTCACCTGAAGCATGTGAATTGGAGATGTTGTGCGCATTGTTGAGCAAAACGGGCGCTGCTCCTGTTGAGCAGCCCCCATTGAGTCGGGGGCGGGTGGTTATTGAAAGGTCCTGCCGCTGGCAGAGGAGTCTTGGGAGGCGTATCTGCCTGTAATTTACGGGACACTGGAGCAAATATCTTGAGGTTGTCATTCGATTTTGGGGGTGCGCCTCTTCCATTGTGACGGCACGGGTTAAAATTGGTGCTCTCGACCCACTTTGCTTCGCATTCAAGGCTCCGCACAAGGACGTAGAGACGATGAGAGTCTCTGGGGTTCTTTCAGACTCTTCTTTATCACAAAAAAAAAGATCTTCCTGGTGTTTTTCTAGGTTATGTGACACATTTAAGACATATTTAACCTCAATTTAATATTAATTCTTATGATTAAGTCGGAAAGATTGCAGAAAATTGACACTTTTCTTGATAATTGAGAGGAGGAAACGCTTTGAATTGTGCTCAAGTGTGACATAACCTCAAAAATAATATTTTGCACTTAGAAAATAATTACTTAGAACGATCTCTGACTAATTTTAGACACAAAATAAGACATTTTGAATTTATTATTCAATAATTGAAGCTATTGTTGACTTTTAAATGGCGTTTTTCGATATTTTTTGACGATATTTGAGGTTATGGTCAAAAGAACCTATTAAAATTATTACTCACAGATGTCTCTACTGACGTCTGGCCACACTGACCACTTGACAAGTGCTTCCGAGGTTCATTTTCACTTAAATTGTCCCAATTCGTTGAATATCTTTTCTTTTATGCACTGGAAACAAACACAAAAGCATTTTCTAGGTTATGTAATGTATCAAATTGATGTCTAGCACATCAATTCTCATGCTAAAATGGAAAAGATCGCTAGTAATTGACAGAATTATGTCGAGAAACACAGTAAATTGTGAGAAAAATTGAACATAACCTCAAAATTTTTGATTTAGACATTGAAAATGTTCATTTAGAAAACTTTCTGGGCTATTTTGATCCTGAATGAGCAGTTTTTGGTGATTTTGTGATCTGGAAAGCTGTCAAAATGAATCTTTGAAGATTTATTAGTGATATTTTGAGGTTATGTTTGATTAGGACGCCCAGAATGAGCGGTTTTAAGTGGATTCTTGTAGAAATATGAGATTAAAAGCTAAGAAAATGAATTTAATCCAAGAATTAGTGGGCAAACTGTCAGAAAATACCGACAGTTGAGATTCAAATTTGGCCACGATGGCCACAAAGTGCTTTCTAGTCACTTGATGAGAGCCAAATGAGTTCTGGCTACGCCTTTGGCTCCGCAAACACACACACACACACGATCGGGGCGGGGGTATAAATCCATCAGTGGACACAAAACATACCCCAAACCCCAACATGCGATATACATAAATATACATTGGGGTGGTCGCACAAAAGATCC
Organism: Phlebotomus argentipes; assembly: GCF_947086385.1. NCBI lineage: Eukaryota > Metazoa > Arthropoda > Insecta > Diptera > Psychodidae > Phlebotomus > Phlebotomus argentipes. Next base: position 68,493 of record NW_026776173.1, read on the forward strand.
TGTTTACCCGCTCTCGAGAGCGCTGCACAATCCTGAAATTGTGCGATAGCTTAACAGTCGCCGAGGGTTTAATATTACAATGCCAAACATATTGCTGATTGTACTCACTGGCCATCGCTGAGGACAAAGGGTGGATAATATGGTTGGAAGTGGTGTACACTTTTAGCAGAAGTGTTTGGTAAGTGTTTGAGAAGTGGAAGTGTTGTAAAATTCAATTTAATTTCACAAATATGAGAAATTCATCTCATTTTTCATGGTTTTCAGTCTCATAGACAAATAATAAACACTCTAAAATATTTATTTATTGCCTCTAAATGCTATAATTTCGGAAAGAAAATCTACTTTCGTCAATTTTTTCTCTAAAACAAAGACTGATCCGTATTCGTATTTGTAATAGGATCAATGGTAATTGCTATTGATGCTGCAGAGTTTTTGATTCTTGGTTTTTTCCCTGTTTTCCCGGACCAGGAAGTCAATATTTTAATATCAATTTCAACTCTTTTAGGCCATTTATTGCATTCAAAAGACATCTAATATAAAGAAGAAGAATATTTACTACATTCGAGCCTTTTTTACAATTTTATACTGAGAAGTCTTTGAGTTGCGGCTGCCGCCGTCGGTCAAAACAGCCTCAGCGGGAAAAGAAAACGACAGAAAAGCCTTGCATTATTGGCTGAATTGTCCCAAAATACTTTACAAAAATTAATACTGACTTAAAAACTGTTTTGTATATGAGAAACAAGACGAAAAACCATAAAGGATCTCAAGGAATAAGTTTTCTAATGGAGTTTGAGGTTTAATTACAAAAATATCTGTGATAAACTGTAAGTTTTGCCCAGAAAAACCAATGAAAACCACTCAATTTGTATCATATTAATCAAGAGCACTTCTTTCAGGAACAGAAACAAGCAATTTATGTCCTTTCCTTCGAGTATTAATCCTTTAGAAAGGGTTGTAAATATTCTCTTGTTGTTCTTATTTGACAAAAAATAAGGTAAAATGTCCAAAATTTGACTTGAACGACCGTTACAAACAATACTCTTGAAGTTCCAAATACTCTAGGAGATTGACTATATATAACCAACTCCTCCTGCTGCGCCATCTCGCGGTGTTTCCTGTTCCTACAGGCAAAAACACTCCATCGCTTCGCGATCACAAAACGACTGACTGATTCACACTCTTCTCCGCGTCACTCTCAGTGCTGCGCCTCTACCGTCGAATAATGCTTACAGCGAGAGTCTCGTCAGGAGGAGAAGGCCGCCAAGATAGTGGCATTTTCGCCACAAATTCTCCAGAAATACCCCAATTGGGCAGGAATTTGACTTACAATCTCTACGATATTTCATCCATTTCCATGCAAAATTAACTTCTTGCAAGATTCTTAATGCTTAAAAACAGATTTTCCTTCTCGTATACAAAAGAGAATGTTTTCTTCTGATTTTTTTTTCTCATAAATAGAAGAAAATAAGTGGAAGAAAGTGTCAGGAGTTCACCATACAAACTTGGAAGTATTTGGAAGTGGTGTACAGATGATTTTCAGTCTATTTAGTGACAAAAAACACGCGAAAATATCTTTTAAACACAAGAATCTTTAATTTCTCAGCACAAAATGTGTTAGGAAAAACGCTCAAATAATCTATTTTCTTCAATTTTTCTCTGGGATAAGGCCTGATTCTTATTTCTAATAGAATCAATGGCAATTGCTATTGATGAGTGGACTTAATTCTGCAGAGACTTTGATTCTTGGCTTTTCCCTGTTTTTCCGGACCAGGAAAACAATATTTTAATATCAATTTCAACTCTTGGAGGCCATTTATTGCATTCAAAAGACATCTGATATAAAGAATAAGAATATTTATTACAATTCAGTCATTTTTACAATTTTATACTGAGAAGTCTTTGAGTTGCGGCTGCCGCCGTCGGTCAAAATAGCCTCAGCGCGAAAAGAAAACGACAGAAAAGTCATGCATCATTTGCTGAATTGTCCCAAAATACTGTTTTATAAATAAGAAGGATGACAAAATAACATAAAGGATCTCAAGGAGTTTGTTTTCTAATGGAGTTTGAGGTTTAATTACAAAAATATCTGTGAAAAACAGCATTTTTGCCCAGAAAAACCAATGAAAACCACGCGTTTTATCATATAAATCAAGAGCACTTCTCTCAGGAACAGACACAAGCAATTTATGTCCTTTCCTTCGGGTGGAAGTTCATTAAAAAGGATCGTAAATATTCTATAAAGTTTCCAAAATTAGATTTCAACGATCTTTCCGAACACAATCTCTACGATATCTCAGCGATTCCCATGCAAAATAAGCTTCTTGCAAGATTCTTAACACTTAAAAATAACATTTTCCTCCTCATAGGGGTAAATGGGGCAGCTTCAGATTGGGGCAGCTTCAGATTTCTTAATTTTCTCAGAGATTTTTGCATGAATAAATTCCTGGTCTTCACACAATGTTTGTAGTCCTTAAGGACTACAATTGACGAAAATTTGCACAGGATTGCCTTGACTGTTTAGATAAAATAAGTGAAAATTGAAAATCACTCACAAACTAGAATTTTGCTGCCGAATTGATTGCGTGTTTTCTCCATTAAAAAAGCCACAATTCGCGTGAAACACAATCAAAGGTTATTGAGAGTTAAGTAGAGATTCTAAATATGCCCGAACTTTTCCTCCTTGGCACGGCCCTTTCAGTGGGTGGTGGAAAATTCACAAACACTGCACACGGGGCAGTTTCGGATCGCCACGGACTGACAACAGCGCGCTCTGACAGTCTGACGCAACATCACGGTCGAAATTTTCTTGTGGCAAATATTGAAGATTTTTCACAAAGTGCCGTTCTGTGCTGCATTGCTTCATCACGTTAAACGACTTCTTAGTGGAAAAGTGAGAAAATACACGCGAAAATCACTGATTAGAGCAGAAATTTCGAGAAGCACATTTTGCGCGGAACTTTCGCGGCGCGTCAAGTTGCCACCACTCACGCATGGTGGCGTTGCGATACAGGAAAAATGACGGGCAACTTGCTTTTCGCTCAGACATTTTGACAGTCCGTGCAAGGGTCCAGAAAAGTCGCGAAAATATTACTTTAAAGGCGATTTTTAGCGAAATAAACAGTTTCAGTGTGTAGATTAGAAACCAAAGTGATCATTTGTCCGCGATTCTACAATTCCACAATGGAATTTATGGTAAATATAAGTGAAAATCTGAAACTGCCCCAGAGCAATCCGAAACATCCCCGTGCGGGGCAGTTTCAGATAAATTACAATATTATTTTCATTCTCCTTTAGAGGAAAAAGGATCAGTTTTAATGCCCAATGAAAGGCATTTTCTGAAGCTCAACAGACGAGAGTTTATTTGAGCGTTGTGATCATTTCAATATATTCAGCCGATTTTTCAAGAAAAAATCCTAAAGTTGGAACAGCATTTTGAATCTGAAGCTGCCCCACTTACCCCTAATCTCCGAGGGAATATGTGAGAATAAGTTCTTTTCTGATTTCTTCTCATAAATGGAAGAAATAAGTGTTTTGAAGTGGTGTACAGATTTCTGGGCAAATTATCCTCCCCCTTGGCTGCCGAAGAAGCCCACGCTGACAGAGAGACAATGGCCAGGGGTGGCTGCATCGCTTTTAAGGGATGGACAGAGAGTCGCATGGTCAGCTCAACAAATTACCAAACGACGAACGACGGACGGCGACCAACAATGGAGCGTCCCGAGATCATTTGCATATTAAATTCCCACCCCCATCGGCGTGCGCGTGTTTACTTGGCGCCCAGCTTCTTTATGAAATTATCAAATTTCCAGGGGGGTGGGGTGGGGGTTGGTGGGCGTCCGAAGGAGGGAAATTGAAACTCAGCCGGGGATTGTGTTCCATATCAGAGACACACTGTTTAAATTCTTCAGCAAACACGAAGCGCTTAATATGCGGGGGATGTTTCGTGGGGATGTCGAGGGATTTGTCGGGGACAAGGGGGAGATAATATGCCACAAATCTGTACAACGACTTCCAAACCACTTCCAGCACTTTAAATTCTTAGACAGTTTAAGGTTTCATGCAAGATTTCTCAAAAAATCCACTTAAAACCACCTTTTTAAAGCACATTTTTCAATCATAACCTCAAAATGATGACTAAAAGGACTTAAAAGATTGAAATTAGAAGCTTTATAGATGATAAAATCATTACCAAACTCAAAATTGCTGTAAAAAGTGGTCGAAAAAAGCAATTCCCAAGTTTACAGCACTCTTTTTGAGGTTATGTTCAATTTAAAATCCTCTGCAGAATTTTCAACCAAGGGGAAAATCACTGGCGCAAGTTGAGATCATTAACTTCGGTGATTATTCAATCTTTTTATCGATTATTTGTGATTTTAAGTCAAATTCTGATAATTTTTTGATTTTTTTCTGAATATTTAATCAAAATTTGATTATTTTTTGAATATTTTTGTATTCTTTTTTGAATATTAATTGAAAAATTGTTTATTTTACACAAATTCGGATTATTTTTTTTATTATTTGTGATTTTAATTCAAATTTTGATTTTTTTTTCAATTCTATTTGAGAAAAAATTCTTTTTTTTTAAATTATTTCATTCGGAATTTGATTCTTTTGATTTTTTTTGTAATTTTACTTTGGAAAAAAATATTTTTTTTTGATATTTTATTTAGAATTTGAATATTTTTAAATTCTACTTTGGGAAATAAATATATTTTTTATTATTTATTTGATTCAAAATTTTATTATTTTACCATTTTAATTTGGAATACAATAATTTTTTGATTATTTTATTCAGAATTTGTTTTTTTTTCAACTTTACTTTGGAAAATAATAATTTTTGGATTATTTTTCAATTTATTTCGAGAAAATATTCATTTTTTTAATGACTCAATTCAGAATTTGGTTATTTTAAATTTTTGTAATTTTTTTTGGGAAATAAAATTTTTTTCCAATTATTTTTCAATTTTATTTGAGAAAATATAATTTTTTTGGGCTATTTAATTCAGAATTTGTTTATTTTGATTTTTTTTGTCATTTTACTCGGGATAATAATTTTTTTTTTAAATTATTTATTCAAAATAAGATTTTTTTTCAATGTTAGTTGAGAAAATAATCTTTTTTTTTTAAATTATTCAAACCATAATTTGATTATTTTTCAATTTTACTTGGGAAAATAATCATTTTTTGATTATTTTACTCAAATATTTCAAATAAATCATTTTTTACCACTTCTTCAACTGTTTTCTGACACAAATTTCTGATTAATCACAAATCTTATTCAGATTTTTCCATCTCAAGAAATTAAAGTTCATTCATAGCAAATTTGTGTCTTGATTTTTTAGTTTTATGCCATAGAAAATGTTTAAAAACACTTTTGATCAAATTGTGAGGTTATGAATGCTGTTCTTCATCTAATTTTCACCTTTTTACCCCAGAAAATTACTGAATATGACAAAGAACGCAATGTTTCTACAAGGAAATGACGTAAAATTTGTCACTTTTGAGCAAAAACAGCGGAAAAAACTAAGAAAAAAGACAATTTTTGAGGTTATGATTGACTTTTAAGCTTTTTCTTACCTAATATGAAGTTATTTTAAACAGAAAAGCTCAACTTTACCAAGAAAAACAGAGAAAATCCTAGATTAAACACAATTTTCATGATTTAGAGGATTTTTTAATCCCAAAAATCTGTCTTAAATCAATCACATAACCCAGAAAAAGCAAGAAAATTGATTTTTCCAAACAGAATTATGTAGAAAATGTCTCAATTTGTTGAAATAAAAAGGTTTTACAGTGGAAATATTCCATTAATATACTTCCATGAAGTTGTACACCACTTCCAGTCATAATATCTGCCCCTTGGCCGGGGATGTTGGAATGCTCCACGCCAGGATGCCTTCAATTTTGAGGAGAGACAAATGCGGGGCGGGAATCTTGTGAGAAATACGAGATCTGTGATGCCCAAAAATTTCCATTCCAACAAATAATATAAACTGCTTCTTGTCGTGCACAGCAAATTTCAATCAATATATATGTTGTCAAGGGATTATTCCCGAGATTACCCTTAAACGCCAAATGCTTTGCTGTTGTTTGGAAATTTAAGGAGCATTCCTGGAAATAGAACACAAAGACAATTAACAATGCATGATTCAACAGTGGTGGAAATTACGGAAAAAATTGAGAATTCACAGTAAATGAATTTATTTTTATCGCTTTTTTATTTAATTAAAAGCTTGACTTAATTAAAAGTGGAAATTTGAAAATATTTATATATTTAGTTCTTCATTATTTTTCAATTTTACGTGGAAAATAATCATTTTTGGTTATTTTTATTCACATTTTAATTGTTTGAAAGTAAAAATCAATATTTATATATTTAATTGAGACCATTAAGATCCTTCAAACATTGGCTAATGATTTTTTTTCCTAGTATCAAATCGACGGGTGCCTCGAAAACTATCAAAAGTCAAAATTGCCATTTTTCAGCAGAACGATTTCAAGATTTTCGCTGCAAAATTTGCCAAATTTATCTCAAAAAAGCCTTCAAATCGTCCGTAAAAATGCAAATATTGCTCTGAATTTTTTATTTTTTGAATATTTCAGTTGATTTTATCGGTATTTATTGGAATTTTTGACTAAAATATGGCAAAATTAATGAAAAACCTGAAAATTTTGACTTTATAAGTTCTTAAAATCAACTTTTCATACTTCAATTCAAATTTTCTCTTAAAGTTTTCAAGTGAAAAAATTTAAAAGATATGAGAAATATTCATTTAAAGTCTTGAAAAACATTTTAGAATAATTCTGAACATTTCAAATTATTTTCTGACTGCGTTTCAGTGCAATTTTTGAGACATTTTTCTTGGCGTAAAATAATTAATATTCGACTCTTTTTTCCCATTTGTTCTTTCTTAGATAAATAAGATTTTTTGCTGTTGTCTCATAAGATAGAAATCTTAAAATTCTTGTACAGAAAGAACAAATGAAAAGCTATTGAAAAATTCATAAGATGAAAACTATGATAAATCGACTTTTCATAGTTTTCCATTCACCCGTCGTAGTTGAAATAATCAAATTCTGAATAAAATAATTTAAAAAAAAAGATTATTTTCCCACAAGTTTTCCCAAGTAGAATTGAAAAATAATCTAATTTTGAATAAAATAATCACAAAATTATTTTTTTTCCAAATAAAATTGAAAAATAATCAAATTTTGAATTGAAAAAAAAAGATTTTTCCTAAGTATAATTCCAAAAAAATCTAAATAATCTAATTCAGAATAAAATAATCTTTAAAAAATGACCCATTATTACAAGTAAAATAGAAAAATAATCAAATTTTGAATAAAAAATAATCTCAAAATTATCATTTTTTACGTAAAAATTGATAAATAATCAAATTTTGAATAAAATAATCACAAAATTTTTTTTTCCGAGTAAAATAGAAAAATAATCAAATTTTGAATAAAAAATAATCTTAAAATTATCATTTTTTACGTAAAAATTGATAAATAATCAAATTTTGATGTAAAAGAATGATTATTTTCCTAAGTAAAATTGCAAAACAAATTATTAAAAAAAAAATCAAATTCTGAATTAAGAATTCATGAAAAATTATTACTTTCCCAAGTAAAATTGAACAATAATTAAATTTTGAGCAAAGAATATTAAAAAATTATTTTATTTCCAAGTAAAATAGAAAAATAATCAAAGTAATCAAAATCTGTGTTATATATTTAAAAAAAAAAGATTATTTTCAATCAATTAATCAGAATATTTACAATTATATTCAATTATATTCAAATTTTGATTGAATATTCCGGAAAATAATTAAAAAGAAATCAGAATTTTGTATGAAATCATCAAAATTTGCATTAAAATCACAAATAAAATGGTCTCAAATCGCAATTGATTTCCCCCTTTGGACATAAACAGAGCCTAAAAAAAATTGGATGAAAAGAAATGAGGAAAAATAGCAGAGAAAATCCGATTACAGACAAGCCGGATAATGTGGCCATTGATTCCCGTGTCCGGGATTAGTTGTGCGCATTAAAATCGCTTTGGATAGCGATGAGATGTGTCCACAGTTAACCCATTCGTGTCACTCAAGCGTCCACGCTCAGGTGCGCTTCACGGCGGAAATTGAATGGCAAATATTTGCGGACAATTATTTGAAAAATTCCCTATTGATTCAGGACTCTTCACTGAGTGAAATTCACAAGGATTACAAGTTTCTCTCTCTCGCTTTTGGGTGGTTTGCGAAATTTGGCCAATTTAATCATATCGACGGGTGAATCGAAGACTATTGAAAGTCTGTTTGGATTGATCTTAATGTCTTTCATCGGCAAAAATTAAAGAAATACGATTTTTCTTAAAAACTCTCGCGTGTAGAAAATTTCTCAATGTTGCGTTGAAAAGTGTGAAAAGTCGACTTTTGATAGTTTACGCCCAAGGGGCTAATCACTAGGCAAATTGAGACCATTAACTTTGTGATTATTCCATCTTTTTCCTCGATTATTTCGTGATTTTTACTCAAATTTTGATTATTTTCTCAATATTTCATTAAAATTTGATTATTTTTTTGAATATTTCTCTATTATTTCCTGATTATTTCATTAAAAATTAATTATTTTATACAAATTTTGATTTTTTGTACATTTTTTTATTAATTAATTTCTAAATATTTCTTTAAAAAATTTAATTATTTTATACAATTTTTGATTATTTCGTACAAGATTCTGATTATTTTTTGATTTTTTTTATTATTTCCTGAATATTTGATTCAAAAATTTATTATTTCGTACAAGATTCTCACTAATCTTTTTTTATTATTATTTTCTGAATATAAATTTTTTCTGTAATCAAATTTTGAATATAATTGAATAATTGTGAATATTCTGATTAATTGATTATTATTGATTGAAAAAAAAATCTTTTTTTCATATTTTATTTAGAATTTGATTATTTTTCAATTTTGCTTTGGAAAATATGTATTTTTTTGATAATCTAATTCAAAATATGACTTTTTTTCTTAATATTCTTGAGAAAATATTCATTTTTTCTTACTTTTTTCATTCAATATTTGGTTTACTTTGGTTTTTTGTCATTTTATTTGGGAAAATAATTTTTTTTTTCAATTATTTTTCAATTTTATTTGATAAAAATATTCTTTTTTTGACTATTTTATTCAGTTTTTGATAATATTTTGATTTTTCTTTGTGATTTAACTGCGGAAAAATAATCTTTTTTTTTATTATGTATTCAAAATTAGATTTTTTTTGCTATTTTAATTCAGAAAGTAATTTTTTTTTATTTAAATCATAATTTGATTATTTTTTCAAATTTTCTTGGGAAAATAATGGACAGGAAAAATGTAAAAAGTTGATTTTTACGAATTGTTTGAAAAAAAAAGTAAACAAAAATGATCAAAAACCGACTTTTTGTAGCAAATTTTCCCAATTTGTCTATTAATTCTGCGTATTTTAGTTAATATTTCAAACAAATAACAGTGGAAAAACCTGGGAAATTCTGCATAAAAATAGAATTGAGCAATTTTATCAATTTACTGAAAGATAACAGAGAGTTTATGGAAAAATTAGTAAAATTTCCAAGCAAAATCATCTCTCAAACTTCAAATTGCTGACTTTTGATAGTCTTCACGGCACCCGTCGACTAAGAAATTCACTTTCCGATCTTTGAAATTTTTGCAGAATAATTTTATATTATTATTTCAAAGAGATAAGAAGATTCACGAAGAAAACCCGAACGAGTTTCCGTTATTTGAATAAACCGAGTTTTCTGCCGTTTTCTCGGGGAAATCGATTGTGAAGTCGGCGGCAGCCGCAATCGTGGAGGAGGAGAATAAATTTATTACTATTATATTTAGAAGCTTATTTTTGGCCGAAATAACTCAAAATGGGCGGAGAATTCGAGTGGGGGGGGCTTAAGATTGCTTCAAACTATATTTTCATCGCAACTTCAACCGAAAAATCTAAGATTTCATATGACTTTTGCATGAAATGAAGAATTAAGTGCCAAGAAGAGTGTTTCTTAATAACAATGCGAAACATTTTTAGCTTCTAAGTGTAAATTAGTTTGTAAAATCTTCCAAAAATTGCTTCAAACTGTATTTTAATCGAAACTCTAACCGTCCAAATCCAATTCAAGTTGTTTCCAAGTGGGCGTGGCTTAGAAATGGGCGGTTCCTGCGCTCTCAAAGACATAAAGTTTATTGTATCCTTTCTCTCTCCGCAGGGCTTTTGTGGACAATACCCATCTCCAGCACGTGTCACTGGATGGGAATCAGGCATTCTGTGATCTGCCGCCGCGCCTCTTCCACGGCAATCCCAACTTGGAGGATGTGTCGATGCGCGGCGGCGGCCTGAGGACACTGGATGCCGTGCAGTTTCCGCTGGATCGACTGCGGCGTCTGCAGCTGGCGGACAATCCGCTGGAGTGCAACTGCTCGCTGCTGTGGCTGTGGCGACTGGTGCACGAGGAGGAGCGCCTGGATGCGGAGGGCGGCGCCCCGAGTAGCCTCAGTCTGGACAGCGAGGCCATCGGCTGCGACGTGGTGGAGGACAACGTGCGCCTCCGTCGACGTCTGAAGGACATGTCCGAGGGTGAGATGGAGTGTCCGGCGCGCCTGGTCACCATCGTGTGCGCCGTGCTGTCGGTGCTGCTCGTGACAATGGCGGGCGTGAGTGTTGTGCTGTATCTGCAGTTTGCGCGACGCCGGAAGCGCATCATGGAGGAGCGCAAGAATGTGAATGAGCGCATTGTCCCGCAGCAGATTGACAAGATGGAGCTGGAGCGATATCTGCAGGCTCAGGCGCTGACCAGTGAGTATCGCACGCTGCGCCCCTGGGAGATTCCCATCAAGGAGGCCGAGCGCGAGGAGCCGGATCACTATGAGAAGTTCGACTACTTCGATCACCGTCGCATGCCGACGCCCAAGGGCACCCCCACGCCCCACGTCGTCTACGTATGACTCCCAGGAGTCCAGCAGCGTCACATCATTCACAGGTAAAAACTCCGGGGCGGCACTTCTTCGCGCGCACATCCCGCTCTCCACTGCGCCATGTTGCCGCGCGCGTGTACATAAAGTCTCTTTAGATGACTAGTTGAGATATAGATTAAGGTTAGCACTGTATTTGATAAGAGCCTACAACTCCAGTTTTCCCCTTCCTTTCTTCAAAATTCATTCAATGAATTTCAACTCACTTCGTGGACAAATTCCATCATTAATTGTCAATTTTGACATGACAAAATGTCTCCAAAATGACAAGAAGTACTTAAGAAGTGAAAGTGTTGAGAAAATCACAATCTTCCTTTCCCGAGCGTTTCTTTTACTGCCAAAATTATCCAAATCCTTTGGATTTCTTTTGATTTTTACGTAAAATCAATCGAAAATAATCCTTTTCTAGGTTATGTCACGAATTAAGGAGAGATTTAGTGAATAATTCGCATTCTAGAACATCAATTGCAACTTTGATGCCAAGAAACACTGCAAATTGTGTTAAAGTTGAACATAACCTCAAAAATAATTTTTTAGTCTTTGAAAATGTTTATTTAGACAACTTTCTTGCCAATTTTCATGCTGAATCAGCAATTTTAAGTTCGTTGGAACATCATAAGAGACACTTTTGTGATCTAGAAAGCTTTCGAGTGGAGTTTTTGAAGATCTTTTAGTGATATTTTGAGGTTATGATAAGAAAAGATGTCCAAAAACAGTGGTTTTAAGTCGATTTTTATGTTTAAGTCAAAGAAATTGCCACTCTAATGCCCAAGAAACACTGCAAATTGTGCTAAAATCCAACATAACCTCAAAAATAATAATTTGGACTTGGAAAATGATTATTTAGAAAACTCTCTGGACGATTTTGACTCTGAATCAGCAATTTTAAGTTCGTTTGTGATCTAGAAAGCTTCCACAACAGCAAAAAGCTTAAAGCATTGGAGGCCCTCCACATCTTCTCATCGAGACATAGAAATGTCAATAAGAAGAAAGATTGTTGTGGAGAAGAAAAGGAGTTTGAGCTAAAAAGGCCATTTCTGTGAGTTTCCACAAAAAGAAAGCTTCCAAACTGAGTATTAGATGATCTTTCAGTAATATTTTGAGGTTATGGTTGAAAAAGATCCCCAAAAAAGGGTTTTTAAGTGTTTTTTTAATAGAAATATTGAAAGGAAACTTAAGAGATTTGTTATAATTTGCAGATTTTCTGAGGAAACAGTCTAAAATTTTTGAGTCTTCTAAGTTTCAGGCATTTTTGGTAGTGTTTAGGAAGTGTGGTGTACAGATTCAGGGCATATTATCCTCCCCTTACATTTTCTGATCTTTTTTCACCACTTTATCAACCTCAAAAACATTCTAGAGAAAGTAATTTCTTCACAAAACACCCAGAGAACTGTCAAATCCCGCCCATCTTTAAGCTCCGCCCCTTTTTTGAATACCACGAAGTGTTGCTTTTCTTCCTCCCCCCCAAAAAATCAGTGTCTTTCGCATTTTCTTCCGGGAGAATATCTTCCATATGAATTAAAAAAAAGGTAAAAAAATAAGGTGCTTAAAAACTATTGGAAAAAGGAGTATTTCTTTCTTCTTTAAACATTTTGTCAAAGGCAATCCAAGAACATGTTGCAGTTGAGAGTGAAATGTGCGCGCGCGCGCCTCTTTGAGTGTCTCTCATAGGAAATCTATATATTCTATTGAATAATTTAGCTGAAGATGAAGAAGAAGAAGATGGCAAAAAAAAAATTGTGCAAAGACAAAGTGCAAATGTAAGTGAAGCAAAGAGAGCGAAATTAGCATGAGACATTTGAGAAAAAGCAATAAAAAGAAAGCACAAGAACAAGAAGGAGGAGTGTGTGAAGGGGGGATTTTGAGGGTAAATTGAGAAAATTATTGGATATAATATAGGGGTAAATGGGGCAGCTTCAGATTGGGGCAGCTTCAGATTTCTTAATTTTCTCAGAGATTTTTACATGAATAAATTCCTGGTCTTCACACAATGTTTGTAGTCCTTAAGGACTACAATTGACGAAAATTTGCACAGGATTGCCTTTACTGTTTAGATAAAATAAGTGAAAATTGAAAATCACTCACAAACTAGAATTTTGCTGCCGAATTGATTGCGTGTTTTCTCCATTAAAAAAGCCACAATTCGCGTGAAACACAATCAAAGGTTATTGAGAGTTAAGTAGAGATTCTAAATATGCCCGAACTTTTCCTCCTGATCACGGCCTTTTCAGTGGGTGGTGGAAAATGCACAAACACTGCACACGGGGCAGTTTCGGATCGCCACGGACTGACAACAGCGCGCTCTGACAGTCTGACGCAACATCACGGTCGAAATTTTCTTGTGGCAAATATTGAAGATTTTTCACAAAGTGCCGTTCTGTGCTGCATTGCTTCATCACGTTAAACGACTTCTTAGTTGAAAAGTGAGAAAATACACGCGAAAATCACTGATTAGAGCAGAAATTTCGAGAAGCACATTTTGCGCGGAACTTTCGCGGCGCGTCAAGTTGCCACCACTCACGCATGGTGGCGTTGCGACACAGGAAAAATGACGGGCAACTTGCTTTTCGCTCAGACATTTTGACAGTGCGTGCAAGGGTCCAGAAAAGTCGCGAAAATATTACTTTAAAGGCGATTTTTAGGGAATTAAACAGTTTCAGTGCGTAGAAGAGATATCAAAGTGATCATTTGCCCGCGATTCTACAATTCCACAATGGAATTTTAGGTAAATATAAGTGAAAATCTGAAGCTGCCCCAGAGCAATCCGAAACATCCCCGTGCGGGGCAGTTTCAGATAAATTACAATATTATTTTCATTCTCCTTTAGAGGAAAAAGGATCAGTTTTAATGCCCAATGAAAGGCATTTTCTGAAGCTCAATAGACGAGAGTTTATTTGAGCGTTGTGATCATTTCAATATATTCAGCCGATTTTTCAAGAAAAAATCCTAAAGTTGGAACAGCATTTTGAATCTGAAGCTGCCCCACTTACCCCTATTGACTATTTTCATATTCTATGAAAAGGGATATTTGTATAAAATATTTATAAAGAAAAACAATGTAATATTAATCATAAATTATGTGGAAGAATGAACAGCAATCACACACAATACACAGAGTGGAATTCTCTGATCCTTTCTCCACCCTTTCCAACCCCCTTCAACCCCTTTGAAACACTGACCAGAATCCGAGGCTTTGGGATTAGCGTCGAGGTGAAATACAGCGGAAAATAATTTCATTTTGACCAAAACCCAGGGACATTTATCGCACATTCGCGGATTTATCTGGGGGATTCTTGTGTACATTTTCATTTATTTTAATGCCCCATTTCTGTGGCTCACCGCCAATTTCATAATTGAGCGACGTGGAATTAATTTTTCAAGCCCAGCCAGAGAGAAGAAGAAAAAACACCAGCCCCAGCATAAATCACAGAGCAAAAAGGGCAAATAGGGGAGGGGAGGGGTCATTCGGACCACATGAATTCTAACCTGTGTTTTTTGGTCACCTCCTGAAGAGAGAGTCTGAAAGTGGGCGACGTGCGAAAAATTTGAATTTGAAGAGGAAAAATCAATAAAAAAAATAGATATAAATAAATAAAAAACTAGGTAAAGAGCAAAAGGCAAGGGGTAAACATGTGGCGCAATCACAGTTCACTGAGAACGCAATCTTCGCAATCCCAAACGCAATCCGCAATCCCAGGAGTAAAATCGCAATCTTTGCGCGCAATCACCGCAATTCTAAGCGCAATCTTAAGCGCAATCCGCAATCCCTAAGAGTATTTCGCGGAATTTGGGTAGTTTTTCTCGGAATTTGGTACGTATTCAGATTGATTTACAATTTTTCATGGCGTGGTGAGCAAAAATGTGGTTTGTTCTTTGTGATATCTTACTAGTAATTATCTGATCCAAGTAAGTCATTTTATTATCACTTTATACGGTCAATCTCGTAAAAAAATATGTTTAGAATATTCTCATTTAGTGAATTCACTAACAAAATATATTTTTTTGGTATAAACTTGGGTGTGAATTCCTTCATATTAGCACTTTTATATTGCTTCGAGTTGATTTTTCCAAGACTTTATTTCCAAATATTTGAGAATAGTTGCCTTAATACTTAGTGGGATAATCTTTATTCTTAATTACAGCCTTCAATCTCTTAGGGATGCTGTCAATGGGCCTCTGAATATACGATTTGTCAATTTTCTCCCACGCTGCTTTCACCTCTTCGATGAGATGTGGAATACTCGTGATTTTTTTCCCTCGAAGTTTTCCTTTCAAGATCATCAACAAATTCTCGATGGGATTTAGGTCTGGGGAGCAGGATGACCACGAAAAACAACCCCAGAACATTGCACAACCTCCGCCATTCTTCAGTGTTGTTACGATGTACTTGGGGCTGAGTTCTTGGCATTTGGGTCGCCAAACAAACCTTTTACCATCAGATCCATGACGGTTGATCTTCGTTTCATCAGAAAATAAGACGTTTCGCCATTTTTCTGATGGCCATGACGCGTATTTCTTGGCAAACGCAAGTCGCTTAAAACGGTTGGCTTTGGAAATCAGCGGCTTCTTCCTTGGCGCACTCTTGCGTTCAGGCCCAGATTCATGAAGTCTGTTCCTCACAGTGTTTACGGTGACTGAAGACAGCTTAGGGAATAGTTCTTGATGAATCTCACGTGCGGACATTAATGGATTAGCCTTACACATTCGAACAATTCGTCGATCCATTGCCGAAGAAGTTTTCCACGATCTTGTGAATGAGAGAGCCTTCTGCTTATCTCATGAAGTGGATTGTCCTTCCTTGTGCAGCCGAACAATCTCCGTACGCTCCTCCGGAGTTGTGTGCCGTCCTCGTTCCATAACTTGGTTCTTTGCCTAACAAAATTTCGCATCCAACACTTACGAAGTCCAGATAGAAAAGTAAATTCTGACCGGACACATGTCCTGAAGACACCTCTGATTCATTAAAACCTTATTAAGAACCCAAAACATATTTATATGGACAAGATTCAAATATTACTCAGGGGGTCCTATTCAAATTGTTAAGGCTAATTACTGTTTTGGTCCAGTTTTGATATCATAAAAGGGGATTAAGGATTAGGCCGAATGTCTTCAAACTTGGCATGATAATTACTCATTAATGAGGGAAGATTGATAGAAAATTTCAGATCTCTAGCTTCACGTGAAAATTCGCGGCACATCGATATGTCTTAGAGGCTCAGGGGGTCCTATTTGATTTGGAGTCACTGTACATTTTAAACATGTTTTTGATCTGCATTTATTATGGTCTTAATAACAACAATTGCACAAAAAACACCCAAAAATTCACGTGAAATAGCTAAAAAGTCGAGATATTGGCCTTTTTTCTCTTTTCTTTTAATATCTAAGCATTATCATCATCAAAATGAGTGCGTAAACAGCAAAATATACCTTTTTTCAATTGTTTTTAGCGGGTGCGCGTAGCATAAAAAAGCAAAACTTGTCGAGGAAAAACCTCGTTTTTCCAGCAAATAGAGAAGAAATATCACTTCGGCATGTCTGGGAGAAATTCATCCCTTGAAGTGCTCTAAACACATGAAAAATAATCCAACATAAAAGTTTCTTCGTTTCGGAGATATTTGAAAAAATGTGGTAAAAAACCGGCGATTTTTTTACCTAGTGGTTCACAAAAGATCATTTTTGACCAACAAGAAGTGATCTAAAATATTCACAATGTTCTACAAAGTAGTAGTTAATTTCAATATCTATGTTTTGAGCCTAATTTGAGGAAAATCCGTGAAAACTAGGCGAAATATGAGCACAAAAGTGCGGCAAAGTGGGTAAAAATAGGGGAAAATGGAAAATAGGCTCTAAAAGGAAAACATGAGGGTCTAGGGAAAAAAGGAAGGTACCGTTGAAAAGCTGATGACTCAAGGAATCAGAAAATCCACACTTCAAAAAAAGGGCAGAAAAGTGTTGCACAGTGTTATTGTAACGAACTTTCTTCTTTCCTTACATCAATGGTTTGTGCTTGAGAAAACGTTAAGTTGAACACTTTCATCTGTCTATTCAGACTCTCAGAAATTAAAATAGAAATTCCATTTCAAGGTATCAAAAAGTGTTTAGAAAAAAACTTCCAGATGACCAATTAACTACAGATGAAAAGGTTTTTTCATGAATGTCTTTGGTTCCGAAGTTGTCATCTCTGATCTGAAATATGACCCAAATTCCGCTGAAACGCAATCCCGCAATCCCAGGAGTAAAATCGCAATCTTTGCGCGCAATCCGCAATCTTTAGGCGCAATCACACAATCTTCGCAATCCGGGTTCACTCAGAGTGGCACATGTTTACCCCTTGGCAAAAGGCATCTATTGTTAAATGAAATATGAAATTTCTATTATTATTGTGTATATTCGGGTTTAATTTTCGTGGCTGCAGAATTTTCCATCTTCCACCATCATATTTGCCAATGCAAATGCAATTTTGTTGCAACTGGAAAAACTCACTGGTTGTGCCCCTATTCCTTTCTCTTTCACTCTCTCTCTCTCTCTCTCACCTTTCCTCTCTGCTGGAATATAAATTGGACATTACGCCATGAGAGCAATATACGAGTTATTAGATGAATCACAGACACGCTCAATGTTGGTTGACTTTAGCAATTAGATGTGAAGAAAATATAAATTTTCCACGTTCAACTTGGGTAACTGAAGGGGTTCGTCATCGAGGTAAAAATTGAGCACATTATTGTTAATTAAAGTAACAAATAAGTCTTTTTTTGAGAGATTTTCAAAAAAAAATCGTCCGGCTCGAAGAACCAAGAATGCACAAAGAGTCCAATATTAACATCACAAGACAATCAACTATACACTGAAAAATCTACCCATCGCAGTGAGTTTGTAGTGTTGCCAGATGGGAAACAAGAGGACGAAATGCATTCGAGTGTTTAAATTTGTGGCTAAAAATGCCTCCATTTCCTGTATTTGCAGCATATTTCAGTCTTATTCAATTTATCCATGACATTCTTGGCATTTCAAGTGTTGCCATATTGTGCAAAATCTTCAAATCGCAAATTATGAGACGCACGGAGACAATTTGGAGGTTATGTTTCCCTTTTATCACAAGAAAATCACAGTGAAACCTCTGTAAAATGCTTCATGAAGAGCGAAAAACGCTCATGACAAGAAGAACATGGAAGAAGTGACAGTGAAATGTCAAAAATGACACAAGCTGTCACTTTGACAGATTTTTTGACAGAAACTTCACTTGTGTTACCCAAAAAATCACACAGTAAATCGCCATGAAAAGCTCAAGACAGCTTTTCAACCACCCTCAAATATATCTATTGTCACCTCTGACGTTTATTGCTTGATTTGAATTGAAAGAAGTCCTTCAAAGTCTCAATGAGCACCCCTTTTTGAACTTCAGCACCACAAAATATGATGTCTTGCGATCAATTTCAATTGCGCCACGCCACAAAACAGAGGAAATTGGCGATTCCCCCGAGACTCGCCGGATGGTAAATGATATGCAGAGACGCCTTCGCACCCCCGCGGGGCGTGAGTTTTAGGGTCGTCGATGGGGAAGACAAAGATGTTGAGGTCCTGTGCCGAAGAGTGTGAGATTGATTTGCATTTTAAACAATTGAAATAATTAATTTGCTCCCATTGTCTGATGCTCAGAGTGCAAAATTTTAAATTGAGTTTGCAAGAAGCTCTGGAGTCTCTTTCGCTTTTTGAGGGGTGGCGAGGGAGGGGGTGGAAATAAAAATTCATGAAGTGGTAAAATGAGTGGAAGGCGCGCGACTCAACAATTTTCTTTTGGACAAAACTGAAGCGAGAGAGAGTAAAAATCATTGGGAAAGTCACGAAATCACTGCGTCTCGCGCGCGCTTTTGCCATTCAAATGTATTGAATGGCAGGGGGGGGGGATGAAAAAGAGGGTGGTAAACTTTGCCAGACGAAAGTTTGTTAGATATTTCAATGTGCTCATTCACCATGATACCGCCACAGAACTTGTACAATTAATCTCACTATCATCATCGTACATTTTTCTTCCTCATTTCCCCTCTTACAATCTCTTCATATATATATATATGTATCACCTGGGATGGCAAATTAAGTCATCCCTAAGAGCGATTACAGACTTGAGGTTTACCCTCGAATCGACAGGAACTGAAATCATCCCTCCGTGGATGAGTTTGGAGTGTTTAAAGATCAGATTAGCGACAAGTCGTGGCTGATTTGGCGCTAAAAACACTCAGGAGTTATTCTTCTTTGTCGACACTAGCGCCAATTTTGCTATTTATGACAATTTTACGCAAGACGGAGATAATATGCCTGACTTTAAAGGCATTTTCCATCGCTTTTTAGACTTCTTCCACTGTTTCTTGTACTCAAATCTAACTTTTATCACAATCAAATCTAAGTTTTGCCTTCAGAAAATGCTTTGAAAACTTCTGACCAAATTGTGAGGTTAGGAATTCAGCTTAGAAAATCTTTTTCTGGGTTAATTTAAATCTTTATCTGGAAATGAGTAAATATATTGAAATTCTAAATGTTTCTACTCAATAACGAGATTAAATTTGTCACAAAAAATATTCTTCTTGACAGAAATGGGATTTTTTTTGAGGTTATGTTTGATTTTTAAGCTTTTTCTCAATCAATATGAAGTTTTATCGATAAAAATGGCTGAAATCTGTGAAGAAACAGAGAAATAATCCCGCTTAACCACAAATTTAATGATTTTGAGGGTTATTAAATCGTCAGAATCGGTTTTAAATCAATCACATAACCTAGAAAAACAATAAAATTTGTTTATCTAACTGAAATATTTGCTTCAAATATTCTAAATATTTTACCATTTCTAACCCTTAACACTTCCATAAAAGCTGTACACCACTTCTGATTGTAATATCTGCCCCTTGATTTGACGATAAAATCAAGAAAATGGAAGATTTGCAGAAGAATTGAATGCTTTTCAACTGAATGTGTTACGGGCGCATTTTGCCTCAATAAATATGACACAGTCTGTGCGGAAATATAGAAGCGGCAATCATTTGTATCATTTCTATCATTTGATGATTAGCCGCTTGCATCCCGAATTTCTCGGATTGACGAAGTAAAATCACTTCTTGTTCAGCGTTTGAGAGTGCAACAGTGTCGTGAGTGTCGTCATATATGTAAATTTTCCTGGAAAACTGCGTGAAGACGAAGGAAGCGGACCTTCAGAGCGAACCCCCCGAAATCCGCGGAGCAACTTTTGGCGCCCAACTCGTGGTTCGAGGCACACGACTTTTTTCCCTTTGTTCATGCCTCGTGGTCATAGTAATTTTTTTTTAATAGTCAATTTTCCACTGTAAGAAAACTTTTTCGTGGAAAATTTTGAGTTCCACCGTGCTTGCGTAATTTTTCTGATTACATTGGTGATAAATTTGTGATATTCGTGATCGAATTTATCGCATTTTGGAGCAATTTTTCAATCATTTTTGCATGCCTCGTGGCAAAGTAGTTTTCTCAGTGTGTATTTCACATATATAAATTAATTTCAACATATTTTTCGAGCCCTTACAGTGCATAATCAGTTTTTTTTTCCTCTCTCGATAGTCGCGGTTCAAATTTTCAGTGCTTTTTCTTCATAATTTTTCGCTTTTTTGCTCAATTTTAGTCACACACAAGGTGTTGCATAAGTTTTATACTTCTTTTTCTCTTCTCATTTAGCTCGATTTTTCACGTGGTTTTCCAATTTTTTTTTATTGTTTTTTTCTCCCCTTTATTGGTGAGCACCACAAGCTAACACTGTACACACTCTGAGTTCTCAAAAGAAAAAAAAGAAGAAATTTTTTGGACGTTAAAATGAATGTGGAAATGGTGAAGCACCTTCAGTGTTGGGCGAATTTTTTACATTTTTACTTTTACACAATTCTTTACATGGTAAAAAATGTTTTCTTTACACACAATTTTTTTTACATGTAAAGAAAAAATGTAAAATACGAAAATTGGGTTCAATTTTTCGAATCGAACATTTGCTAATAACGGAAATTTACTTCAGGTCTTTTTTTCATGAAGCCAAAATTATTAAGAGTTTTGTGAATTTTAACCTCGTTTAGGCAATTAAGACCAAAATGTGCAGAAATATTTCTCGGTTTTATGGTTCTTAGGCAAAAATTTAATCTCGTGCAATCCTTGAAGTTCTTGCCAAGATATTTGCTAAACATGAATTTTTCCCGCTGTGCATTCTGGATAAGCATAATAAGCAACCGTCACATTGTCATTTTCTGTCCAGGAATGTGAAGATGATCTCTGAAGAGACATTTAGTTCGGAATTGACCATCGAAGCATATCCTGCGGGTGTCTTTGGGGTTCCTGGGATGTCCGAAGCGCTTGTTAGAAGACTCAAGCGTGCTTAAAGTGGTTTTTATTCGCCAAAAAACAACAAAATGAAGCAATCGGCATGAAAATCGTCTTCTCTTGCCCAAAATCCAAAGAATGAAGTTTCTAAAATGCGATCCGACATTCCATAGACCTGTCCCAATTGCTGGATGGACATTCTTCTTCCTTGCTTGGTATTTTCCCCGATGGTTAATCGGCAGCAGAAGCACCTCGAAAAGAATACAACAAAAAAATACGTTCAATTTGCAAATTTGCTTGTAAAATAAGAGAAAAAACTTCGATATTCCATCAAAGAAATGTATTGGAACATCAGTTGTTGAATTATTAACTTACCTTACTCAATTATGCCAACAATTTGCAGATTTTCCTGAGTTTTCACTGTTTCTTTACAATTTTGCGACTTCACGCGTATGTGACAAAAAGTATTTTCTGCAATTCCACGGGAATTCCACGGGAATTCCACGGGAATTCCACGGGAATCTCAGTAGTTTTTTTAAACTTCAGAAAAGAATTTTTACATTTTACTTTACATTTTACATTTTTTACACATTCTTTACATGTAAAATGTAAAGAGGTATTTTTTACCAAGTAAAGGCACAACACTGATCGAAGACCACCCCCAGATACGTGAAGTCAGTGACAAAAGGGATAGTCAGATTGGATGAACAAGGCGCTCCACGACAAGTCCGGCAGCGAGATATTATCTCCGTTGATAGCTCTCCGGAACGCGGCGGTAGGAAGCGCATTGCCCGCGATTTACTGCTCAAGATCATGGAGCAACATTCAGCCCTCTGGATGCCGTGGAGCAAGATTTCTTGCACCACCCCCATCTCTAATCTAATCTAATCCTTTCGTGGATCATCCGCAAGTCTGTAATCAGTCTAACTTTCAAGCTCCTCTTTTTCACGCACAAACTGCATTTCCAGCCAATTTTCTCTCTCTTTCTCTCTGTCTTAAAACCCTTTCCTCCCCCCTCCCCAAAAATTAGTGGTAAAGGATAAAGAAAGAAATTCTTCAATGTGGTGCTAAATAATTGTGTGAGAGGAATAAAAAAGATGAGATAAACATGACTTTCTGATTAAGTGTATAGAGAGCGAAGAGTAAATTGTAGTAGAATAGATAGAAAGTGTAGTGTTTAAGGGAAAATATCTCAATTTTGCTGCAGTCACGAAGAATGAAATCCATGTGTGTGTGTGTCACTTTAAGGATAAGAATACGCAACAATTCCCGATATTTAACACTCCTTTGTTGTTCTTTTCTTTCACAAATCACCACAAGAAACCCGACAATATCTATATATATATATATATATATGACATAAAATCTCCCTGCTCTAGAGCTTTCCATGAGGACTGGGGATGACCCCCCAGTCAAAACCACACACCCCCCACACAAAAAACCCATCATTTTCTGTGTATCTTTTAGTTTAGGATGTCGAGAGAGAGAAAAAAAAGGGGGAAGAAAGATTGAAGAATCTTTTTGGATGAAGAGAAGCGATAAATCATGTTATATTTCTTATTACACACAACACACAAACACACACAATCATATTTTAATTATTGTATATTAAAAGACTGACTTTAAGCAGAATAAATGAAAGTGAAGAATAATAAAAAAAAGATTACGTTCGAAAAACAAAGCATCTTTCACTTCCTCAAACAAGGGGCAAATCACAAGGCGATTTTTGAGAAAACTTAATTAATTATTTGAGTAAAATAATCAAAAAAAGGATTATTTTCCCAAGTAAAATTGAAAAATAATCAAATTATGGTTTGAATAATTAAAAAAAAGATTATTTTCTCAACTAAAATTGAAAAAACATCTTATTTTGAATAAATAATTTAAAAAAAAATTATTATCCCGAGTAAAATAACAAAAAAAAACATCAAAATAAACAAATTCTGAATTGAGTGATAAAAAAATGAATATTTTCTCGAAATAAATTGAAACATAATCAAATTTAAAAAAAAATTATCCAAAAATTATTATTTTCCAAAGTAAAGTTGAAAAAAAAACAAATTTTGGATAGAATAATCAAAAAATGATTATTTTCCCAAGTAAAATTGAAAAATAATCAAATTTTGAATAAGATAATTTAAAAAATGATTATTTTTCCGAGTAAAATTGAAAAATAATAAAAATTATGATTTCAATAATAAAAAAAAGATTATTTTCTCAACTAAAATTGAAAAAAAATCTAATTTTGAATACATAATCAAAGAAAAGATTATTTTCCCGCAGTAAAATAACAAAAAAAAAAAACAAAATAACCAAATTCTGAATAAAATAATCAAAAAATGAATATTTTTTCAAACAAAAATTGAAAAATTTTTGGAAAAAAATTACAAAAAATCAAAATAACCAAATTCTGAATAAAATAATCAAAAAATGAATATTTTTTCAAACAAAAATTGAAAAATTTTTGGAAAAAATTTACAAAAAAATCAAAATAACCAAATTCTGAATTAAATAATCAGAAACAAATGAATATAATTCTCAAGTAGATTTTGAAAAATAATCATATTTTAAATAAAATATCAAAAAAAAAAACAAATCCCAAGTAAAATTACATAAAAATCTCAATAATGAAATTCTGAAATAAATTATGAATAAAAATAAATTATTTTCAATCAATTAATCAGAATATATTCAAAATTTGATTAAATATTTGCGGAAAATAATAAAAAATAATCAGAATTTGTATGAAATACAAGAATTTTTAATCAAAAATTGAGAAAATAATCAAAAAATATTCAAAAAATAATCAATTTTAAATCAAATATTTAGAAAATGATCAGAATTTTCTACGAAATAATCAAAAAAAAAAAAATTGAATAATCACAAAGTTAATGGTCTCAATTTGCGCTAGTGATTAGCCCCTTGTCCTCAAAGCTTGAAATCCCGCCAATTGTGCACGCTGACGAACTTCCTGAGGCGCCACGTGAAGAAGTAGAGGAACTCCGTGAAGCTGAGCAGACTACAGCCCAGGAATAGGCCGGCGGTGCCACCGATGTACACTGTGGGGTGGCGGAAGAGAGAGAGAGAGGGTGAGTTATTGCAATGTGCGGCAGGTAATTAATTAGCGTCGGTGCGTTTTACCCAGTAAATCCGTGAAGCGAAACAGGACGTCGCGGATGAGCTGCATTTTGGGATAATCACTGATGCCCCACTGGAGATTGGCACCCAAAAACCACACCCGGGATTTCTTTAATTACACAATCCCAGGCCAAGGGGGAGATATTCAAAGAAGAAATTGTTAAAACATTTGCATAATTGTGCATAAAACTTTTGCTTTTGAAAGCTTCTAAAATGAATTTAGATTGCATAAGCACAGATATTATTGGTGGAAAATGTATTTTTATCCATAATTTTTGATTGATAACCTGACAATTTAACGATTTTGAACAGGTTTTAGAATAATTTCAACATAGAACTATTTTCTAATTAAGGTTTTTTTTTCTTTTGAACCTCTGAAAAAGTCAAGTGGGAAGTCAGTCGCGCAAGTTGAGACCATTAACTTTATGATTATTTAATCATTTTTATGATTATTTGTGATTATTAATCAAATTTTGATTATTTCATACAAAATTTTGATATTTTTGATTCTTTTTTGAATATTAAATAAAAAATTGTTTATTTTATACAAATTCTGATTATTTCTAAATTATTTGATGAAAATTTGATGAAAATTTGATAATTTTTTGAATATTTTGATTATTTTCTGAATATTTTATTAAAAATCGATTATTTAATACAAAATTTTGATATTTTTAAATTATTTTATGAAAATTTGATGAAAATTTGATCATTTTTTGAATATTTTTGATTCTTTTTTAAATATTTTATTAAAAACCGATTATTTAATATAAAATTTTGATATTTTTAAATTATTTTCTGAATATTTGATTAAAATTTGATCATTTTTTGAATATTTTTGATTCTTTTTTAAATATTTTATTTAAAACCGATTATTTAATACAAAATTGTGATATTTTTAAATTACTTGATGAAAATTTGATAATTTTTTGAATATTTTGATTATTTTCTGAATATTTGATTAAAAACCGATTTTTTAATACAAAATTTTGATATTTTTAAATTATTTTATGAAAATTTGATGAAAATTTGATCATTTTTTGAATATTTTTGATTCTTTTTTAAATATTTTATTAAAAACCGATTATTTAATATAAAATTTTGATATTTTTAAATTATTTTCTGAATATTTGATTAAAATTTGATCATTTTTTGAATATTTTTGATTCTTTTTTAAATATTTTATTAAAACCGATTATTTAATACAAAATTTTGATATTTTTAAATTACTTGATGAAAATTTGATAATTTTTTGAATATTTTGATTATTTTCTGAATATTTGATTAAAAACCGATTTTTTAATACAAAATTTTGATATTTTTAAATTATTTTATGAAAATTTGATGAAAATTTGATCATTTTTTGAATATTTTTGATTCTTTTTTAAATATTTTATTAAAAACCGATTATTTAATACAAAATTTTGATATTTTTAAATTATTTTCTGAATATTTGATTAAAATTTGATCATTTTTTGAATATTTTTGATTCTTTTTTGAATATTTACTAAAAATTTGTTTATTTGATGCAAATTCTGATTATTTTTAAATTTTTTGTGATCTTAATTCAAATTTTGAATATTTTTCAATTTTACTTGAGAAAAATAATTTTTTTTTCAAATAATGTTGTTCAGAATTTGATTATTTTGATTTTTTTTCTTTGTTACTTTACTTTCGAAAATAATAATTTTACTTTAGGAAATATTTATTTTTTTTGGTTATTATTTTATTCAATATATTTGATTATTTTGCAATTTTATTTGAGAAAATATTCATTTTTTGATTATTTTAGTCAAAGAATCGATTTAGTTTCCTCTAAAATCACTCCTTGTGATTTGCCCATTGGAAAAAGTCAGTTAGGGGTAAGTGGGGCAGCTTCAGATTCAAAATGCTGTTCCAACTTTAGGATTTTTTCTTGAAAAATCGACTAAATATATTGAAATGATCACAACGCTCAAATAAACTCTCGTCTGTTGAGCTTCAGAAAATGCCTTTCATTGAGCATTAAAACTGATCCTTTTTCCTCTAAAGGAGAATCGAAATAATATTGTAATTAATCTGAAACTGCCCCGCACGGGGATGTTTCGGATTGCTCTGGGGCAGTTTCAGATTTTCACTGATATTTACCATAAATTCCATTGTGGAATTGTAGAATCGCGGGCAAATGATCACTTTGGTTCCTAATCTACGCACTAAAACTGTTTAATTCCCTAAAAATCGCCTTTAAATTACTATTTTCGCGACTTTTCTGGACCCTTGCACGGACTGTCAAAATGTCTGAGCGAAAAGCAAGTTGCCCGTCATTTTTCCTGTATCGCAACGCCACCATGCGTGAGTGGTGGCAACTTGACGCGCAGCGAAAGTTCCGCGCAAAATGTGCTTCTCGAAATTTCTGCTCTAATCAGTGATTTTCGCGTGTATTTTCTCACTTTTCCACTAAGAAGTCGTTTAACGTGATGAAGCAATGCAGCACAGAACGGCACTTTGTGAAAAATCTTCAATATTTGCCACAAGAAAATTTCGACCGTGATGTTGCGTCAGACTGTCAGAGCGCGCTGTTGTCAGTCCGTGGCGATCCGAAACTGCCCCGTGTGCAGTGTTTGTGCATTTTCCACCACCCACTGAAAAGGCCGTGCCAAGGAGGAAAAGTTCGGGCATATTTAGAATCTCTACTTAACTCTCAATATCCTGTAAAAGAGTTTCACGCGAATTGTGGCTTTTTTAATGGAGAAAACACGCAATCAATTCGGCAGCAAAATTCTAGTTTGTGAGTGATTTTCAATTTTCACTTATTTTATCTAAACAACAAAAGCTATCCTGTGCAAATTTTCGTCAATTGTAGTCCTTAAGGACTACAAACATTGTGTGAAGACCAGGAATTTATTCATGTAAAAATCTCTGAGAAAATTAAGAAATCTGAAGCTGCCCCAATCTGAAGCTGCCCCATTTACCCCTAATTCTTTACAGACCAAACTGAAGAAAATACAGACATTTAAACCTTATTATCTCCCCCTTGATTTTATCAGGCGAGCTGAGCTTATGCAATTTTTAATTAAAATTTATTACCACCAGTGCGAACACACAGAACACCCAGCTAAGCTGGGTGGATGAAAATAAGGGTGGGAAAGCGGAAAAATCATAATCACACTCTGTCGCGGAACTAACTGGAGGCCATTGTTGGCGTGTACTCACATAGGATTGCACGAAAAAATTGGAATTATCGCAATTCTCTTCGCATTTGCATTTGATTTTCATTGTGTTCGAGTGCAGCGAAATGATTTCATCTGGATGAAATGACAATCACTAATTAATTACTGTGCGTCATCAGGAATGCACGGCGTGTGTGTGTTACCCTTAATGGCCGCCAGGCACTTCATGCCCGCCAAGTCGCACACAGGATGTCGCTTGCCGCTCTTGCTGCGACTGGGATAGAAATGTGGCACGCATTGGCACACTTCCAGCGCCATCCGGATGCGACACTCCATCCGGCAGAGATTCAGGCTGTACACGGCGCTGAATTGCAGGCCGTCCGCCTCGTCCGGGAAGCGACAGCGACGCTGCGACACCGACAGATCCCTGGCATCCTGCGTGGTGCGGATCTCCAGGGCGGTCAGTTCCACTGTGGCGTAGCCGGAGTCGTCGAAGGAGTAGCGCCGCTTGGAAATGTCCGGAATGTCCACGGCGGCGTGAAAGTAAACCTGCGAAGCGCAATTTCTTAAATTTCAATGACCATAACCTCAAAATATCACCAAGAAGTCTCTTAAAGACTCATTTTGATTTGCCAATAAACTTAAAATTGTTGATTCAGGATCAACATGCTCCACAATAATCTTCCTTCTTGTTTACATTTCTATTTCCCGATAAGAAGATGTGGAGGGCCTCGAATGCTTTCAGCTTTTTGCTGTTGTGGAAGCTTTCTAGATCACAAAAGCGTCTCTTATGCTTTGCCAATGAACTTAAAATTGCTGATTCAGAGTCAAAATTGTCCAGAAAGTTGTTTAAATGAACATTTCCCAAGTAGAAATGACTATTTTTGAGGTTATGTTGGATTTTAGCACAATTTGCAGTGTTTCTTGGCATTAGAGTGGCAATTTCTTTGACTTAAACATAAGAATCGACTTAAAACCACTGTTTTTGGACATCTTTTCTGATCATAACCTCAAAATATTACTAAAAGCTCTTCAAAAACTCCACTCGAAAGCTTTCTAGATCACAAAAACGTCTCTTATGATGTTCCAACGAACTTAAAATTGCTGATCCAGAGTCAAAATGATCCAGAAAGCCTTAAACATAAACATTTTCCAATTCTAAATCAGTATTTTTGAGGTTATGTTCAATTTTTAGCCAATTTTTCTGTGTTTCTTGGCATCAAAGTGTCAGAAAAGTACTGCAAATGCATAATTCAGTTAATTCTTGTACTAGAATAGCTCCACAATAATCTTCCTTCTTGTTTACATTTCTATTTCACGATGAGAAGATATGCAGAGCCTCCAATGCTTTCAGCTTTTTGCTGTTGTGGAAGCTTTCTAGATCACAAAAGCGTCTCTTATGATGTGCCAACGAACTTAAAATTGCTGATTCAGAGTCAAAATGATCTAGAAAGCATTAAAAATAAACATTTTCCAATTCTAAATCAGTATTTTTGAGGTTATGTTCAATTTTTGACCAATTTTTCTGTGTTTCTTTACATCAAAGTGCCAGAAAAGTACTGCAAATGCATAATTCAGTTAATTCT
The DNA here is from genome assembly GCF_947086385.1 of Phlebotomus argentipes. Taxonomy (NCBI): domain Eukaryota; kingdom Metazoa; phylum Arthropoda; class Insecta; order Diptera; family Psychodidae; genus Phlebotomus; species Phlebotomus argentipes. The sequence goes on from NW_026776173.1 coordinate 97,704, forward strand.
TGTACTAGAAAAGGAATTACACACTAAATCTGTTCTTGATATCTTAAACATAACCTAAAAAAGTATTGTTTCTACGTCAAAATCAAAAGAAATCCGAAGAATTAGGATAATTTGATACTAAATGAAGCACTCGAAAAAGGAATATTGTAAGTTTTTGATCATTTCCATTTCTTAAGTACTTCCGCTGAACTGTACACCACTTCTGACTGTATTATCTCCCCCTTGGCTGTGACTCTTATTGGTTAAATGGCTAAAAGTGTCATAAAATGTACGCATTTTTGCTAAAAACTCATCGAAAATAAGGGAAGACCTTATCTGACAGAAAAACTGTGTTCTAGAGATTTGTAGAATATCTTTTGACCTTTCCTAAATGGTATTATTTTTCAAAATCTATCAAAAAATGACGCTTCTATGAGTATTTTTACATTGCAAAATGCATTTGATGAGCGTTTATCCAATAGATTTCAGTCTGAATATATTTTTAAAATCGATAAAAACAATCTCTAACTCAATTTATTGTTCTTATGATTTGTAAGCTGTGAAATTTCCTTTCAAAAACGTGATTACCCATGAAAATCTACTAAGAATTAGTGTTTTTTCTGAGTGTTTTTAGTCAAAATGCATTAAAAAAAATCAATTACTGACAAAAAATAGCCATTAACACTATCTTGTGATCATTTGGTGACTTTAGTATGTTCTAGACATTTGTAGGCTGTGAAGTCACCTTTCCAAATCTGTGTCACTTTTGCAAATCAAGCAAGAACTTTGGAAGATATGGTGTGATAAGTAGTGAAGAACAAGAACAGAATGTTCCAAATTTACATTTTTCCAGCACAGAATCTTTCTCATCACGCCAAGAGTGATTAAATGAGCTAAAGAAATAATAAAATTATCAATTTAGATTTCTCAAATCTTGAAGTGCAAATTAAATTACTCCAACTTCACGGAAAAGTGTCGTAAAGTGAACAAATTCTTAAGTTAATTATCAATAATTCGAAGAAGAGTATTTCGTTAAAATGTGACCTTATTTGCTCGTGAGAAAGCTGAAAACTATAGATTAAACCCAAGGGGGAGATAATATGGTTGAACAGTGTACATCACATCCAAACACTTCCACAATTCCTCTGCAGAATCTTCAACACTTCCAGACACTTCTTAATGCCTTTAAAAATGCATAATTGTCTTGATTTTCTAGTTTAATCTTCGGAAAATGCTTGAAAAGAAACTCTGAATAAATTGTGAGGTTATGAATTTTTGCTTAAAAAATACTTCAAGTCTGAAAACGACTAAAAATGGCGAAAAGCACCATTTTTTCATTAAATAATGAGGTTAAATTTGCCATTTTAAAGCACAAATCGTGAAAATAACCAATCAAAGGGGATTCTCTGAGACATTTTTGAGGTTATGTTTGACATTTAACCTGTTTTCCAACCTAATCTTAAGTTTTTTCAAACGCTAATGCTGAATTTTGACAAGAAAAGAGAAAAATTCTCAGTTTAAACACAAATTAAATGATTTTGAGGGTTGTTTTATCACATAACCTCAAAACAAAGCGATCAAATTGATTTTTCTAGTCAAAGTAATTGAAAAAAAATGCTTCAATTTGATGAAATTGAAGCTTTTGCAGTGCAAATATTTATGTAAATGTAAAAACCGCGAAAATAACCAAAGCAAAGAGACATTTTTCTGCAATTAAGTGATATTTTTGAGGTTATGTTTGACTTTTAAGCTGTTTTCTAACCTAATCTTAAGTTTTTTCAAACGCTAATGCTTAATTTTGCCTAGAAAAGATGAAAATTCTAAGTTTAAACACAAATTAAATGATTTTCAGGGTAATTTTATAACATAACCTCAAAAATAAAGCGATCAAATTGATTTTTCTACGCAAAATAATTTTTTAAAATGCCTCAATTTGATGAAATGAAAGTTTTTGCAGTGAAAATATTTTTGTAAAGTGAAAACCATGAGAATAATCAAGACAAAGAGACATTTTTCTTCAATTTAAGTGATATTTTTGAGGTTATGTTTGACTTTTAGGCTTTTTCTCCATCAATATGAACTTTTTTCGCACAAAAATGCTCAAATCTGCCAAGAAACAGAGAAAGTTGATAATTTAATCTGTTTTTACATTAAATATAACCTCAAAAAGGGCGATAAAATTGATTTTAGAGCAAAATTAATTAGGAAAATGCCTCAATTTGATAAAACGGAAGTTTTTACTGTGAAAATATTCTTGTACAGATATTTTTCTGCATTAAAGTGACATTTTTGAGGTTATGTTTGACTTTTAGGCTTTTTCTCAATCAAAATGAAGTTTTTTCGCACGAAAATGCTCAAATCTGTTAAGAAACAGAGAAATTTGATAATTTTATCATGTTTTAAATTAAACATAACCTCAAAAAAGGCGATAAAATTGATTTTAGAGCAAAATTAATTAGGAAAATGCCTCAATTTGGTTGAAATTGAAGCTTTTTCAGGGCAAATATCTGCCCCTTGGATTATGCAATGTGCAGCCTTTCCCCGCGATTCACCCCGCGATTTGTCCTGTGTGTGAGGGTGAAATTAAATTGCAAAATGGACAGCGCGAGAGTTCACAATTGAATTTAATGTCGCTGCAGTGAAAAGCAATTCATTAACTAATTCAGCTGTAATGCGCGGAAATTTCAGCAACACTGACCTCGTATGCCGTTGACAAGTTGATTATTTGTGCATAAATTTCACCATCAAGCGGATGAACCGTGACTGTAGCGCCGGACGCGATGAGATGCCAACCATTTGCCTTCCGGTACCTTTTTTGGCGCGCAACAGCGCGGCGGCGAAAGAGGAAAGAATTTAATGGAATTCCGTCGATTCGAACTCAAAAGGAGAGTGCGACCAGTAATTTGTGTGTTGCGGGCCTTTGACCACAAATTCGAATTATATATCACTCTCCAAACATCCACCTTTACCGACTGTGCTTTAGTGTGGAAAATGCACAACTCGCCAAGGGGGAAATATGGCCCAAATTTCTACACAACTTAACTAAAATCCTTCAAATTGGCAAAAATTAAATGTTTTAAGGCTTTTTAACAGAATCTTAGAAGAATTTTCAAAGAATTTGTGAGATTATCAGCCTAAAAGTAAGGTTAATAAATTATTTTGACAGCTTTTGACAGTTTTTGACAATTACAAAATTTTTCATATCTTTATAATATAATTTGTCAATTTTTTCATTGAAAATTTTTATCAAAAACTAAGCGAAAACTTTAATTAGACTATTTTAAAAGTGTTAAGTTGATAATTTTGTGGAAAATACCATTGAAAATTGTTTTTCTACATCATAACCTCAAAAAAAACCATTGAGATTTAAAGAAAACTGTTCAAAATTATATAGCAATTCTCTTATAAACCCAAAAAATTAAGATTTGACTTCAAAACTTGATAAGAAACCTCATGAAATAACCTTTTTTCCACAATCAGACGCAAATTTGAGGTTATGTTAGACTTTTACACAATTTTCAGCGTTGTTTAGTATCTTAAAATTCAGTATTCTGATAATTATTGGTTAAAAACTTTGAAGTCTTCTTATAAATAAGGATATTTTCCCTTGTGAGCTTGAGAATTGTTGATTTTCGAGGCTATTTGCTTGCTGAAATTAGTAACATAACCTATAAAATCACTATTTTCTAACATTTTAAAGCTTTGTCCAAAGAAATGTATGAAATTGATTTGGTCAAGGGGAAAGTCAGTCGCAAGTTGAGATCATTAACTTTGTGATTATTCAATCTTTTTATCGATTATTTCGTGATTTTAAGTCAAATTCTGATTATTTTTTGATTTTTTTTCTTAATATTTAATCAAAATATGATTATTTTTTGAATATTTAATGAAAAATTGTTTATTTTATAGAAATTCGGATTATTTTTTGATTATTTCTGAATTTTTTTTTCAAAACTTGATTATTTCACACAAATTCGGATTATTTTTTAATTATTTGTGGTTTTAATTCAAAATTTGATTTTTTTTTTCAATTTTACTTGAGAAAAAAATTCTTTTTTTTAAATTATTTAATTCGGAATTTGATTCTCTTGATTTTTTTTTGTAATTTTACTTTGGAAAAAAATATTTTTTTTGATATTTTATTTAGAATTTGAATATTTTTAAATTCTACTTTGGGAAATAAATATTTTTTTTATTATTATTTGATTCAAAATTTGATTATTTTACAATTTTAATTTGGAACACAATAATTTTTTGATTATTTTATTCAGAATTTGTTTTTTTTTTTCAACTTTACTTTGGAAAATAATAATTTTTGGATAATTTTTTTTTAATTTGATTATTTTTCAATTTATTTCGAGAAAATATTCCTTTTTTTAATGACTCAATTCAGAATTTGGTTATTTTAAATTTTTTGTAATTTTTTTTGGGAAATAAAATTTTTTTCCGATTATTTTTCAATTTTATTTGAGAAAATATAATTTTTTTTGACTATTTTATTCAGAATTTGTTTATTTTGATTTTTTTTTGTTATTTTACTCGGGATAATAATTTTTTTTTTAAATTATTTATTCAAAATAAGATTTTTTTTTCAATGTTAGTTGAGAAAATAATCTTTTTTTTTTTTTTAATTATTCAAACCATAATTTGATTATTTTTCAATTTTACTTGGGAAAATAATCATTTTTTGATTATTTAACTCAAATAATTGGATTATTGCATTAGAGAACATTAAGTTTCCTCAAAAATCGCCTTGTGATTTGCCCCTTGGATTTGGTAAACCACTTCTTTAAGCACTTCTATTTCTTTTGCACTTTTCCGCTAAACTTCTGATCGCAATATATCTCCCCCCTTGAGGTGCATCATATCTGGTGCAGAATTAATGAAATTGCCACAATTTCGAATACTCAACTGAAAGGAATTGTAGGCCGCGACGCGCGAATTGATTGAGTAGCAAATGCCGAGTTCGGTGATTGTTTCCACGAGTGTCAATTTGCCCACCAAACCGCTGTTGATGTCAGGATTGAAGGGCCAACTGAGGTTCCAGATCAGCTCCATGAAGTCACTGCTGGCAATGCCAAATGTCCTGTTCACCGACAATTCGTCAAAATTCTCAAATGTCGCCCTGGAGAGCTTCTGCACGAAGTCCCTGAACTCCTCCTTGGCCTCATCATCGGGATACTTGTCCTCGTTCTCCTGCAGATAATGCGCAATTTTGCTGTCGTCCAATTGTCGATGCGGACAAACGGTGACGGCCGGAAATGTGGTGTTCCAGAAGAACATATTCCTGTCCATCGAAATGACCGTGGGTGATTCCTGGTAGCGCTTCCAAATCCTCTGACTCAGCGATGCTGTACCATAAAAGGCCACAGCGACAAAGGACATCCACAATATTCTGGAAAAATTTTATGACAAACTTAACCCATGAAATACCTTTACATTTTGTTTTTATCATAAAGAGACAATAAATACACGCGGTCGGTGCATAAGTTCCCGGGGGAATTTTCAACACAGTAAAAGATCGGCACAGCGCATTGGATTTTTATTAAACGAGTGCAAAGACAATTTATCTACACAGAAAGAAAAAAAATAGTTGAAATAGTGACAAAGCTTGTTAAACACGATAGTAATTGGCTTTTTCACGAAAAGTTACCAAAAAATATGTAAAAATAGGTAATTTTTCGTAAAAATCTTAACATTTTTACGAAATATAACAACTGTTTACAAACTTTTACGAACTTTTACCACCCATCATTTGACCACAGCTGCAAGTGCGAAAGAGACAAATATATTTTCAGCATTTTTAGTATATTTGTCTCATTTGCTTTGTAATGAGGTACTAATGGGTTAACCATAAGAATCCCATTCAGCAAAGTATTGACGCAAGTAGACTGAGCAAGGTTCACCATGAGGGTGTCCACCTCAGAGACAGCTAACGCTGGCAATACTTTGGTTGCCCATAGAGTTTAGGTCAATAAGAAATAATGTGATTCTCTTACGGACTGTACTCGACCACGAACGTAAAATAAACGCGGACTAAAAGAGAGCTCGTTGTTTTTACTTCCTAAGTATCCGAAGATACTTATTACATGGCGATCTTGCCAGTTTGTACAGTGAAAAAGTGAATCAAATGGTGAAGAGAGTGATAAAAGCCGAGATGCTGAAATAGTCTAGAAAACCCCATTTAATAATACAACGCAGCAAGTGAAACTAAAAATAATAAGTCCAAACATCTAATAAAAGTGACAATGGGCAGCACTTGTACGTGTCCTGAGGACAAGAGGGAAACATTGGTCCAGAATGGCGCTCAGAACGCATGTCAGTGCTTCATCATCACCAGACATCAAGGGATACAGCGACAAGGAGTTGATAATGGCCATCGGCGTTACCCTACTCGTCAACTTCATGCTTCAAATTGTGTGGCGTAAATTCTGGAAGCGAGTGGAAAATCATAAGACTCGTCCAAGGCAGCAGACCCAGCAAACCATCTAAGATCAACCCTGCTACGTGTGATTCGGACAGACAAGCCTTTACAGCTTTGGTGTTAAGTCAGTTTTTGTCAAATAATGGTGGAAAAGAATGCATTCGTTTCGTGAAAAGTGCCGTAATTCATCAAAAAATGCAGTTTTCACCGCGGAAAATAAATGAAAATGTACTTCATGTACATCAGCAAGTGTGGAATTATGTATCTCTGCCCCAGACACTCTTTGGTAAGTGTTTTCTTCCCTTGAATTCGTGAATTTCATCGCCTCATAATTGACTTATTTTCTTTCTTCAGGATAAAACGTTTTCCACACTTCATCGTCAGTAAATGACAAGGATTGGATCTGCGCGAAACGAACACGCAGATGGATTTCCGCGAGAGCGCGCCACTTGCCGCGAAGAGGAGAAGTGATCGCGAACGGGAGGAGGCAACAAGAGAGAAAAGAAGGAGATTCAAACCAAAAAGCGTCAGCCATTGAAGGCATTTTCTTAAATCTAAGTTTTCGTCGTTATTAAAGTGAATTATTACAAGTTTTGTGTATCAATCGAAGCAGCAAGGAGACGTCCGCAGAATTCGTCATTCGGATCCGGATTGGAGTTAACATTATTCTAATTATCCTCATTATATCATACAGGTAGCGAACCAACCATTCATACCCATTCACGCACGAGACATTCATAGCATTTGGGTTTCATTCTCAGGTCAGTCATACAGGCAGACATTCACGCATTCACACCAGGATTTACTCACGTAAACATTCATACATTCTCAGGTAATTCGCGTTACCAAGGATGTTGATGGGATTCAACCAGCCAATGCAGGACACGTATTGTCCAGGACAGAAGTGCGTCAAAAGTTGCCGAGGACGCAAAGATGACAACATAACCTCACAACTTTACTCCATGGCAACACGACTGGAATCGGACCGCGAGCATCAGAGAACATCGTCCGGACTTGCCTCCAAATGGAATTGATTCCGGACAACGTTGGAAGAACGCTGTCTTAGAGAGCATTTCAACGAGCAAAGTCACCAACACTCCAGTGTGTTCATATTCAAAAATGTGAGTTTATTAATGATTTTAGAGGTTGTTTTCGAAAATCGCAAGAACAGAAGATTCAGAATACTATTTTCATTAACTCAAAAAATGCTTAAGTATGTAAAATTTCGAAAGTATTTTGTTATAATTAAAAAAGGTTGTGATCCATAATTCACAGATTTAATTCATATTAATCATTCATTTTACAAGTAATTTTATGTCAATTTAAAATAAATCAAGTTCATTTTCTAAGTTTTTTAACCTCTGATAACATTTTGTGTTTATAGATAGAAAAGAAAGAAAAAAAAATGTTAGAATTTAATGAAAATTTGTTCATATATATATGTATATGTATTTCTTACAGCAATAAAATTATGAAAGAAAAGCAAAATATAATCTTTTACATCCCAAAAAATTACAAACTCCAGAAAATTTTGCGAGAAATTACAAGCATTTGTAATCCCATTAGAAGGATTACATAGAATTACAAACGGCAGGTAAGAATTACGAGCACAAATTTTGACGAATAATTACAAACTATTACGAGCAGATTTTGTAAAAAAAATTACAAAATCTAACAAATGTTTACCCGGAAGACATTTTCACTAGCCTGTTCGTAATTTTCCCATACGATTTCAGAATTTTTTAGAAAAATTTAACAAAATCCTACTAATTTTTTCTTTCTGTGTAGATAACATCAAGAACAGAGACTGAAGGACAGAGTGACACAACATGAGAGAATGGTGAAAAATATCAAGAAACAAGCAGGACAGACAAGGCCAGAGAACGACATGAGCGCGCTCGGAACACACTCAAATCACCGCCCTAAATCGGTGTATCGACAACAACAAACTCAAAGCATTGGAGGCCCTACACATCTTCTTATCACGACATAGAAATGTCAATAAGAAGCAGGATTGTTCATGCAGACAGTTCAAACAACACACAAGCACACAAGCAGAGTGTATGATCACTCGTAGTGGTTCAGTTAATGAAGCTGAATCCCATCTTCAATCTAGGGATCTAGGTATGCCTGAGGAAGGGGTTAAAAAAAACCCTAAACGTTGTACGGAGAAGAAAAGGAGTTTTAGCTAAATGTTTGGCAGATTGTTGTTCCGCGTTCTTGCTTTTAGTCCAAACTCATGAAATCTGTTTCTCGCGGTATTAAAAAGGATCATAGGGACCTGAGGGAACAATTCTTAATGGATCTTAGAAGCAGACATGATGAATTTCGGCTGATCAAAAGTTTTTCGCGATGTTATCCGCGAAATCAACCCTTTTTACGCGATCAATTGCACTCAAAACTCTCTTGTTGGGATAAGAGGGTCCTTCTGGTTATTGACCCTGATAAAATGTCCTTTCTTGCGCAGTCAAAAAATCTCTGAACTCATATGTGACATTAACGCCTCGTAACTTTATATGCATTTAATCAAATTTTGATATCGAACACTTATAAAGTCCAGATAAAAAAAATGATAATCCACAGGACAATTATCCTGAAGACACCTCGGTTTACTTTAAACCACTTGAAGAACCCAAAACAAATGTACTGGATAAAAAATCAAAAATTACGGTGAGTATTGAAAATCTCGACTTGGTTTTCTGCTTTGGCTCGGTTTTGGTATCATAAAAGGATGAAGGATTAGATCGAATGTCATCAAACTTGGCATGGTCATTACTTATTAATGAAGGAAGAATTGTGGAAAATTTCAAATGTCTAGCTTAACGTGAACATTCACGACACACCTTCAATGGGAGAGTATTAGAAGAGGCGGAGCATCCAAAGGGGCGGAGCCTAATTGCATTTTCCATCTTTTATAACATTTAAATATAGGAAAACTCCTGTGAGGACACATTTTTACACAATAGAGAAGAATCATATTGAGTGACTCTCGACATGTGAATTTCACTTTGGAATATTTCCACTGAAAGCATGCACACGGAATTGCATCTAATTCAAATATTTCTCATATTCCTTTTTCTCATATAATAAATTGCTGCATAGCGAAATTAAATTTTTTTTATTATTATTCTACTATTCCACCATGAATGGCGTATATGTAGAAATGATTATTTGAAATAGAGAACATTGCGAATTTAGTGCACTTCCGGAGGTTAAGAGATTCCGTTTTATGAACACATGCCAGCGCTTCATCAAAATTCAATGGATAATGAACAAATACAGCGAGAGATGAATGGAATTTTCCATCCCCCACCCTCCCAAAATACCAACCCACTTTGGGCATTCTCTCAAGGGGGAGATAATATGCCTTAAATCTGTACACAACTTCCAAATCACTTCCAAATCACTTCCAAATTTAACTGACACTTCTAGAGAAGATGAAATTTGTAGTGTGTTTCCACACAATCGACTTTGAATAACTTTTTTGGGTATTTTTCCAACTATAACCTCAAAAATATCACCAAAAGATCTTCAAAAAGTCCATTTGGAAGCTTTAAAGATAACAAAATCATCTGTTATAATCTGCAAATGAACTAAGAATTGCTGATTCACACTCAAAATTGTCCAAAATGTTTTTTAAATGACAATTTTTGAGGTTATGTACGATCTTAGCACAATTTGAGACATTTATTGGCAACAAAATAGTCCAATTCAAGGCAAAAATTACTTTTATATCAAGTTTCCATTCCATATTTGTGTAAGAATTCACTTAAAATCAATTTTTTGGGTGTTTTTTTCGATCATAACCTCAAAATGTCACCAAAAGATCTTCAAAACCTTCATTCGAAAGCTTTCTGGACCATAAAAACATCTCTTATGATTTGCCAATGATCCTGAAATTGCTGATTTACAGTCAAAAATGTCTAGAAAGTCGTCAAAAATTGACATTTTCCAAGTGAAAATGACTATTTTTGAGGTTATGTTTGATCTGAGCACAATTTTCTGTGTTTCTTGACATCAAAAGATCAAAAAATCACTGTTAAATGCTTGTAACTGCTTAATTCTGCTAAAAACTGGCAGAATTTATGCGAATTTATGTCAAATTTGTCCAAAACGATCATAATTTTTGAGGTTATGTACAATCTTAGTACAATTTGAGGCATTTCTCGGCATGAAATGAGCCAAATTGAAGAGAAAGATTATGTTATATTGAGTTTCCATTCCATATTTGTGTAAGAATTCACTTAAAATCACTTTTTCGAGTGTTTTTTCAATCATAACCTCAAAATGTCACAAAGAATCTTCAAAATTTGCCAATAATTTTGTCAAAACATGCCAAAATTGCTGATTCAGTGTCAAAATTGTCCAGAAAGTTGTTTAAATGAACATTTCCCAAGTAGAAATGACTATTTTTGAGGTTATGTTGAATCTTAGCACAATTTTCTGTGTTTCTTGACATCAAAAGATCAAGAAAACACTGTTAATTGCTCGCAAATGCTTAATTCTGCCAAGAAATAGCAGAATTTATGCAAATTTATGTCAAAATTGTCCAAAACGATGATAATTTTTGAGGTTATGTTTGATAAAACACAATTTGAGGCTTTTCTCGGCATGAAATGAGTTCAATTCAAGAGGAAGATTCATTTAAAACCACTTTTTCAGCGTCTTTTCCGACCATAACCTCTAAAATATCACTAAGAGATCTTCAAAATTTGAGGTTATGATATTAAAAATCACTGATTCTCAGTCAAAATTGCCCAAAATGTTCTCTTATCCGACTAGAGCATAAGAATTAATGTGCTAGAATGCTAATTAGGCACTAAATTTGTTCTTAATTCGTTACATAACCTAGAAAAAAGATTATTACGTTTATTTCTGCGTGAAAATCGAAGGAAATTCAAAGAATCTGGATGATTTGTCAGTAAAAGAAGCGCACAGGAAAGGAATTTTGTAGGTTTTTCAAGCACTTCTGGACTGTATTATCTCCCCCTTGGCATGTTCTCTATCACAACTGGATAATCCTCAGACTGTGGCGCTTGAAGCCAGATTCTCGCAAGCTCAAAAACAGCTCATGTGTGTGTGGATGTGTACAAGTTGTAATGTAATTGGCAATAAATTCTGATTTCACGTGAATGGGAAAGTTTCTTGCACGCAGAAGAGAAGCTCAAAATTCTCTCACTGGATATAAATTTTCATCGGACGATGGTAAATAATTCCCAGCTTTTCTCTCAGACACTTTCAGCACCACTTCTGAAGCTTGAAAGACTTGCTGGAAGAGAAATTAATGTGATTGAGACGAATGACGGCAATGTGGATTTTTTTTTGCCATCATCGCAGTTGGAAATTGTGGCAATAATAACTTGACTTTGATATCACCAAATTCAACTCTAATTGCAACCATTCAGTCCTTCTTGACCAAAAATAAACTCACCAGGAATATATTTCATATGTTATTAACGATTTTAACCAATTTAACAGACTAAAGATAGAGAAGATTTTGCAGTGAAAATAACTCAATCGACAGTGTTGTGCCTTTACATGGTAAAAATACCTCTTTACATTTTACATGTAAAGAATGTGTAAAAAATGTAAAATGTCAAGTAAAATGTAAAAATTCTTTTCTGAAGTTTAAAAAAAAACTACTGAAATTCCCGTGGAATTCCCGTGGAATTCCCGTGGAATTGCAATGAAAATACTTTTTGTCACATTCACGCCGAGAAGTCGCAAAATTGTAAAGAAACAGTGAAAAACTTAGGAAAATCTGCAAATTGTTGGCATAAATTGAGTAAGGTAAAGTTAATAATTCAACAACTGATGTTCCAATACATTTGTTTGATGGAATATCGAAGTTTTTTCTCTTATTTTACAAGCTATTTTTCGTGAATTTTTTTGATCTTAATAACAACAATTGCACAAAAAACACCCCAAAAATTCACGTGAAATAGCTAAAAAGTCGAGATATTGGCCTTTTTTCTCTTTTCTTTTAATATCTAAGCATTATCATTATCTAAATGAGTGCGTAGACAGCAAAATCTACCTTCTTTCAGTTTTTTAGCGGTTGCGCGTTGTATAAAAAAGCAAAACTTGTCGAGGGAAAACCTCGTTCTTCCGGCAGATGGAAAAGAAATATCACTTTGGCATGTATGGGAGAAATTCATCCCTTGAAGTGCTCTAAACACAGGAAAAATAATCCAACATAAAAGTTTCTTCGTTTCGGAGATATTTGATAAAAAGTGGTAAAAAAATCAAGGATTTTTTTACTTACTGGTTCACAAAAGATCATTTTTGACCAACAAGAAGTGATCTAAAACACTCACAATGTTTTACAAAGTAGTAAATAATTTCAATATCTGTCATTTGAGTCTAATTTGGGGGAAATCCGTTGGAAATTGGGCGAGATTTGAACACAAAAGTGCAGAAAAGTGGGAGAAAATAGGGGAAAATAGGCTCAAAAAGGACGAACTTGAGGGTTTTGAGGAAAAAGAGCTCAAAGATTCAAGGAATCAGAAAATCCACACTTCAAAAAAGGGCAGAAAAAAGTGTGATTTCTGTTGCCCAGTGTTATTAACGAATGTTCGATTTAAAAAATTCAGAACAATTTTCATATTTTACATTTTTTCTTTATGTGTAAAAAAAATTGTGTGTAAAGAAAACATATTTTACTATGTAAAGAATTGTGTAAAAGTTAAAATGTAAAAAATTCACCCAACACTGGACAGGACGTCTACTAGGCGCATGAACGATTAGGGCCTGCGACTTTTAGGGATTGAGAGCAAGGCCATTATCAGATGCCCACTGAGTGACCCGGCGAAGATCATCATTCATCGTCCCCGAAGCAATAGATCTGCAAATCATCTGCATATAAGTGATAAGCGCAGTATCTGAGACACTGCGGCAACTCATTAATGTACAGGGAAAACAAAATGGGTCCCAGAATGGAGTCCTGAGGAACACCACTGGTGTGAGATCACGAGGAGATGAGGAGGCATCACCAGACCTCTGACTATCTGTAGTCTGGAGCTCAAGTAAGAGCGAAGAAGCTGCAAAGCAGTACTGGAAAAGCCGAAGCGGTCAAGGAGCTTATGGCACAAGAGCTCATGGGAAATACTATCAAAAGCCTTCGAGAAGTCTCTAAAAGAACCAAGACAGCAAACATTGAACTATCAACTGCAGAAGCAATGTCATGATTAACTCGAAGAAGAGCTGATATAGTGCTGTGGTTCTTCCGGAAACCAGATTGAAACGCACAAAGAAGGGAGTGCCTATCAAGGTGCGCAGAGATCTGGTCATGCAAAAGAATCTCAAGAGGCTTGGAGAGCGCAGGCAAGATACTGATGGGCCTGAAGTCAGAGGGTGAAGAGAGGCACCAGAAACCTTAGGAATTGGCACCACTACGGGGAAGGGGGAGGAATGGTGACATCTCTGCGCTGAACAACCGAGCAAAAGAAGTCATTCAGAGCATCAGGGTCAGCCTCAGCAGACTGAGATAGTTAGATAGTGAGATAGATAATGAAGATTTTGCAGTGAAAATAACTCAATCGATATGAATTCAACACAATTTGTCAAAAACCTTCATTGAAGCAGTTAAAAAGCACCGGAATTGAATGATAGAAAAAGGAATCATTCCAAAAACTATAGGAAAATGTTAGTTTTAAATTTATGTTTTTGCTTTATTTGATTTGTACGCAAATTTTAGTCCAAAATAAACCAAGAAGGGATTAAAACCTTATAAAATGACGTGTTTCTAGGAAAACAGCCTAATTGTCGAGATACAGGCGTTAAAAGGTTTTCGTTATGACATCATAGACTAAATGGCGTCAAAACACATCTTTTGGTGAAGAAATTATCGAAATCGGTTGGTAAACAGCAGAAATATGAGTCAGTCAAGGTGTGCACTTTGACCCTCCATATCTCCTCTCCTACAATTTCAATTCCCATAAATGAAGGTTCGTTGGAAAGCTCTCAACCTCAACTACAACATCCTATAATTTGAAGAAAATACACCGTCTAGGCTTTGAGATATTTCATTTTACATGTTCGAAAATCATTATTCCGTCTTTAGCGCCCCTAGCGGAAGTCATATCAAGTTATGATGGTCAGAAGAAAGATTGCATTTTACAAGATCTATCTAATGAGCTTTAAATTATTCAGATCGGATAATTAGAACAGCAGTTATTGCTATATTTAATTTAGAAATTTGGACCCTTATATCTAGGATCCAGAATGTCCTAGGTTCTTAAGTGCCGATCTGTTGGAAAGGTCCTGAGGCCAGCTTTAACATACTAGAATTTGAGCTTGATGTATTCCATAGGGGCTGAACAAATGAGGAAAACGTTTTTTGGAGATGTTCAAAATGGCAGACAATGGGGTTCAATAAAAGGAAATGAATAAATGAATAAAAATATTGTTCTCTAAATACTCTTTGAGATTTCTAATGGAACAAAACGCATTACAAATTGATCATTTATCAGTAAAAAAAAGGTTTTAATTCTTTTAAAGGCGTGGCTTGTGAGTGGGCGGAGTTTAGATTCAATTTGCAATCTTTCTCAGTGCACAACTTTTGAACATCTCTCGCTCTCAAATGCAACTTTGTGTGGGAAATTAATGATTCTGTTAGCGACAATAATTCATAGAATTTCATGACATTTGCTTTAGTTAACAAAGAGAGACCAAAATTCTATGGCATTCGAAACTACTTAGAATATGTACATGAGGAGTGGAGTTGTAAGATTGGGAATTGGATAGGAAGATGTGCTGAAGAACAAACTTCTCTCAAAGACATCACAGACAAATTGCCCAGAGTAAGTTTGTACAATTGAGCGGACTTTTTCTCAATAAAGCCAATTCTTCCATGGCTGACTTTCGGCAAAAAACTTGAAGCATTAAATTAATAATTGGAAAGCGGACGAAGTGCTCAAACTTTCTGGAAATATGAAAATACAACACTGACGCCTCTCACTCATTGGTGATGAGGGGATATTTAAAGAAATGGATGCGAAGGAGGAGAAAAAAAAGCGACTACAAAAGAAGGATGGAAAATTTTTTAATGAATGTACTTAAGAGAGTGAAATTAGGATGAAAAATTCGCTCTATGAGCATTTGTCTGTTGTCTGCAAAGCCTTAAAGTAATCGATGTGCAGAGTTTCGATGGACGGCGTCAAGGGGGAGATAATATACATCACTTCAAGACACATTTAAAAAGTTTCCAATCAATATTTTCGTGGAAAACTGCTTTTAATCACTTTTACGGGCATTTTTCTGATCATAACCTCAAAATGTCACAAAGAAATCTTCAAAATTTGCCAATAATTTTGCCAAGATTTCCCAAAATTGCTGATTCAGTGTCAAAATTGTCCAGAAAGTTGTTTAAATGAACATTTCCCAAGTAGAAATGATTATTTTTGAGGTTATTTCGAATCTTAGCACAATTTTCTGTGTTTCTTGACATCAAAAGATCAAGAAAACACTGTTAATTGCTCGCAAATGCTTAATTCTGCCAAGAAATAGCAGAATTTATGCAAATTTATGCCAAAATTGTCCAAAACGATGATAATTTTTGAGGTTATGTTTGAGAAAACACAATTTGAGGCTTTTTTCGACATGAAATGAGTTCAATTCAAGAGGAAGATTGTTTTGAACCACTTTTTTCAGCGTCTTTTCCGACCATAACCTCTAAAATATCACTAAGAGATCTTCAAAATTTGAGGTTATGGTTTTAAAAATCAGTGATTCTCAGTCAAAATTGCCCAAAATGTTCTCTTATCCGACTAGAGCATAAGAATTAATGTGCTAGAATGCTAAATAGGCAGTAAATTTGTTCTTAATTCGTTACATAACCTAGAAAAAAGATTATTACGTTTATTTCTGCGTGAAAATCGAAGGAAATTCAAAGAATCTGGATGATTTGTCAGTAAAAGAAGCGCGCAGGAAAGGAATTTAGTAGGTTTTTCAACACTTCCACTTCTTAAGCACTTCTGGACTGTATTATCTCCCCCTAATCAATATTTTCGTGGAAAACTGCTTTTAATCACTTTTCTGGGCATTTTTCTGATCATAACCTCAAAAAAACAGCATTAAGAGACTTTAAATTCACTTTAAAGCTCAAAATTAAAGTTTAAACCTCAATATTTCTTAATCAAACATCTAAAAATGATTATTATTCAAAGGTTAATCACAATTTTCATATGTGCGGCTGCCGCCGACTTCATTACAGACCTCCCCGAGTAAAAGAAAGCAGAAAACTCGGCTCTTCAATCGAATGAAAATGCTTAATTCTGTCAATAAATAAGATTGTTTCCACTTCAACTGTAAGAAATGAATGTTTTTAGGAGTTATTTTCTTACATAACCTAGAAAATTGCTTTGATAAATCTTGTCTAGAGGATAAATTTAATGAAATTCAAGTTCTTATACAACAAAAATACACCAATTAGTTTTTTCAAGAGGGAGATAATATGACCAAACTGTGAACACCACTTCTTGACACTTTCAGAACTTTTGAAGTGCTTAAAACATGCGTTTTCCCCCATTTTCTTCTCCTTTTTCTGAACTCTATAGATTTTTTCAACCATCTGAAGTATCATAACCTCAAATTTAGGTCGTAATTGTCATAACGAGACTCAATTTTTACTGATTTTTACGCTATTTTGGATACATTGTTGACCATAACCTAAAAATTACTTTGAAATATCTCAAAAACTCCTTAAAAGAAACTTATTCGGAATAATTTAGAGACAAATTTGAGAAACTTTAATCAGTTTTAAATCGAGAATGAGCTAAAATTGGCTATTTTAGAGGTTAAATAATAATAATAAAACAGTTCTGAACAATATTTTAGAGGTTATGATCAATTTTAATCATTATAAGTCATTTATACTGTTTAATATTTGGTCACTCACGCTTAACTTTTCTGTAGAATATGAATTATTCTAATTTGCGTGCATAAATTGACGTTTCCTGATGTTATTTAGTCACTAAATTTCACTTAAAGTTTGTTACATAACCTAGAAAACAAGCAATGAGATTTTTATTGAAGAAAATAGTGTAAAAGTTTTTAAAGTATTGCGTAAATTTGCTGTAAAAGCAGCTCTTTAACGCCTAATACTGGAAATATTCTGGCACTTCCACTTCTAAACACTTCTGATGGAACACTTCGTGGAGCGCCTTGTCCATCCAATCTGACTATCCCTTTTGTCACTGACTTCACATATCTGGGGGTGGTCTTCGATAGTGGACTGACCTGGGGGCGCCACGCGGTCAAACTGAAAAATGGCCTACTCCCTGCGATCAGCGGCCTGTACCACATTCGCCGTCTAGTTCCGCCAAACATTGCGCGCACCTTCTACAATGCTTGCATCGACTCGCACCTGCGCTATGGCTTATTGGTTTTGAAGACGGGGTCGTCCATCGAACATTGGACCGGCCAGAACAGCTCAGAGGAGCGCCTTGAGGGCGATGTTGCGCAAACAAAAGCGCGAATCCTTGTTTGCAGACTTTTTCAAGCTCAATATCCTTCCACTGTCCTATATTTGTCAAGTACAGAACGCTACGGGTCTTTTTTGTAAGAGGTGCATATCTGAACTCCGCCAGAACAAGACCGTATAGGGATGGAATCCCTGCTCTTGTTCCCAGGCCCAGACTTGAGCTGCTAAAAAGGTCTTATTCCTACATCGC
This sequence comes from Phlebotomus argentipes, assembly GCF_947086385.1. NCBI lineage: Eukaryota > Metazoa > Arthropoda > Insecta > Diptera > Psychodidae > Phlebotomus > Phlebotomus argentipes. The sequence goes on from NW_026776173.1 coordinate 115,779, forward strand.
CCCAATGTTGTATAACGCCCTACCTATAGACTTGAGACGGCCTGATCTGAGTGAGCACAGTTTCTCGCGAAAACTCGTGGACCATCTTTGGTTAGAGTATCAGAGCAGGCCCTAATCGTTCATGCGCCTAGTAGACGTTCTGTCCCATCTCCGCTTTATCTCTCGGATGAAGTCATTCCTTTCTCTGATCGAGTCAAGAATTTGGGCGTCATTTTCAATAGTTCACTGACTTGGTCAGTGACCATGTCTCTGAGATCTGCAAGAAGGTCTTTCTTACATTGCGTACGTTGCGGCGCCTCCAATATTTCACACCCAGTGGCACCAGACTCCTGTTGGTCCGAGCGCTTGTAGTTCCCTTTTTCACCTATGGAGCGGAGCTCTTCTTCTGCGCTAGCATGGAGACATCCGTGATCGCTTGAAAAAGGCATTTAATTCCTGTCTGAGATATTGTCCATGATTTGCGGAGATTTGATCATGTATCTCCCTATGAGAGCACGATACTGGGCACGCAAGTCTTGAGCTATATTGAAGATAGAGCCGTCGATTTTATTTCGCGGCTACTTTTTATGGGCCGGCCTGGATATCTTGTGGAGCTCTTGGCTGCCGGATCGTCTGTCAGGGGTCTTCCTCTCTCAGTGTGCCGGGATCGAGGAGTCGCATTCTCCACAATTCCCTCTTTGTTGAGGGAATTGTCCTTTGGAACATGTTGTCCAAAGTACCGTCACAGCTCCTCGCATATTGGATTGCACTTAGAACCTCTTTGTTCTTTATATAAATTCATCTGTATCACCTGGATGGACACCTTGTCCTATTGTCGAATTAAATATCTTATCTTATCTTATCTTATCGTCATTGACTTTAATCCTCCATAAAGTCAGCCACTTCTCAATCGCGGAAATATGCTCCTGGAGTTCCCTCGACGCAGTGTTAGGATTGGCGTGGGAGTGTCATCTACATAGGTGGCTGTGGTGACATATGGTGACGAGGGCAAATCGCTGGTGAAGATTTGGTACAATACTGGGCCCAGAACACTTCCTTGTGGGACACCAGAGTTGATATCACACAGTTTAGAGACTTCAGTTCTGTACCGAACTCTGAATTTCCGCTGATCCAGGTACGATTTAATTAAATTGTAGAACTGTAGTGGAACGACTCTTCTGAGTTTATGAAGGAGACCCTCGTGCCAGACCTTATCAAATGCCTGAGCTATATCCAGGAACACTGCAGAACAATATAATTTCTTCTCAAGGGCCGTTTGGATTTCAGAGGATATCCTGTGGACCTGCTCGATAGTGGCATGATTTCGTCTGCATCCAAACTGGTGATCAGGAATCACTCCCTCACATTCCAGAATGGGAGAAAGTTTCATCAGGATAAGCTTTTCACATACCTTTGACAATACAGGCAGGAGGCTTATTGGTCTGTAAGACGCAGCTAAATAACCTACAGTAGCGAAAATTAGCTTAGGACACTTATGATGAAATTTAGGCTATTTTTCCTTTTGGTGCTCAAAATTCGGTATTTCTTTCAATTTTAGAGACATTTACCTTAAGACAAAAGATAATCAGAATTTAATGATCTTTCAAATGGCGCTGAGATCATGGCGATATCTCAATTCGAACCCGAGATATTGCAAAATGCAGAGAAATGTGCGCAAAAGGACAGCGAAAATTAAGTTAAGACACTGCTTAGCCTGCTCTAAATCCTTGTAAAAAAAACATGAAAATTACTGGGATAACCACATTAAATCATGAGTTTGGAATGTTTAGAAGACATTTACATTATAGAACGCCTTGATTTGCACTTGTTAAATTGCTTTTTGTATGTTTTTTTAGCTAATGTTTAACGCTTTTCTATCAATTTCTTCATTTCTCCCGCTCAAGCGCAGATTAAATCTTGTTCACAGGTTTTCTATGAAGTTTTGGAATAAGAGATTAGGGGTAAGTGGGGCAGCTTCAGATTCAAAATGCTGTTTCAACTTTAGGATTTTTTCTTGAAAAATCGGCTCAATATATTGAAATGATCACAACGCTCAAATAAACTCTCGTCTATTGAGCTTCAGAAAATGCCTTTCATTGGGCATTAAAACTGATCCTTTTTCCTCTAAAGGAGAATGAAAATAATATTGTAATTTATCTGAAACTGCCCCGCACGGGGATGTTTCGGATTGCTCTGGGGCAGTTTCAGATTTTCACTGATATTTACCATAAATTCCATTGTGGAATTGTAGAATCGCGGGCAAATGATCACTTTGGTTTCTAATCTACGCACTGAAACTGTTTATTTCGCTAAAAATCGCCTTTAAAGTAATATTTTCGCGACTTTTCTGGACCCTTGCACGCACTGTCAAAATTTCTGAGCGAAAAGCAAGTTGCCCGTCATTTTTCCTGTATCGCAACGCCACCATGCGTGAGTGGTGGCAACTTGACGCGCCGCGAAAGTTCCGCGCAAAATGTGCTTCTCGAAATTTCTGCTCTAATCAGTGATTTTCGCGTGTATTTTCTCACTTTTCCACTAAGAAGTCGTTTAACGTGATGAAGCAATGCAGCACAGAACGGCACTTTGTGAAAAATCTTCAATATTTGCCACAAGAAAATTTCGACCGTGATGTTGCGTCAGACTGTCAGAGCGCGCTGTTGTCAGTCCGTGGCGATCCGAAACTGCCCCGTGTGCAGTGTTTGTGCATTTTCCACCACCCACTGAAAGGGCCGTGCCAAGGAGGAAAAGTTCGGGCACATTTAGAATCTCTACTTAACTCTCAATAACCTTTGATTGTGTTTCACGCGAATTGTGGCTTTTTTAATGGAGAAAACACGCAATCAATTCGGCAGCAAAATTCTAGTTTGTGAGTGATTTTCAATTTTCACTTATTTTATCTAAACAGTAAAGGCTATCCTGTGCAAATTTTCGTCAATTGTAGTCCTTAAGGACTACAAACATTGTGTGAAGACCAGGAATTTATTCATGCAAAAATCTCTGAGAAAATTAAGAAATCTGAAGCTGCCCCATTTACCCCTAATGTCCAGAAAATCTGTAATTTCTTATTGATGAACGGCAGGAAAATGGTTCTAATTTCGTTTGCATGTCGTTTAGCATTCAAGGGTTCCATAATGTGGTAAATGGTGTTCAAGTGATGTCACAAAATCTAGAACTGTGGCGATTATTGCACACAAGATATTCCGAATAACTAAAATTTACTAAATTAAGAATCAATCAAGTGTCTTAGATGAACACCTTAGTTACCTTGGTTTTGTGTAAAGTTCGTATTGGACATCGTTGAGTGACATTTCTGGACAATTTTGATGAATCAATGAAAATATGGAATTTTTGCATCAAAAATGTAAAAATGGCCCAAATTTCATAGGTGTCCTAACCTAACTTTCGCTACTGTATATATGTAACTAACACTTTTCCCCCAAGTCCAACACGACCGAAGAGCCGAGCTTTCTGCCGTTTGCTCGGGGGTGGTCGGCAATGAAGCCGGCGGCAGCCGCACACAAAAGAAAAAGAAGGAAGAATAAATTTATTATTATTATTATTATTGTACACCACTTCTGACCATAATATCTCCCCCTTGAGTGTATTAATGACTTTGTAAATAAAAATGCCAGTAAATATTCAAACACTTCCACTTCTTGAGGTCTTCTTAAGCACTCCTGCTGCACTTCTTGGACCATAATATCTCCCCCTTTTGGGTGGCAGACAGACGATGCAAATAGAAAGACTTTCTCAGCGAAAATTCCGTATGCAGCGCATTTCTCAAAACTACATGAGCAGTGCAATGATTATAAAGTTTCTCCTTTTTTTCTGTCTGTTTGCTTTTCCACCCTCAATTCGCGTACTTGCGATACAAGACGCGCGCACGCTCTCTTCCCGCGGGATATCTTTATTTTTTTTCTTGTGCATCAATATTTAATTGGTGATTAAGCTCTTTCTCACAGAAAGTTGTCTATATATAAATCGAGGAGTGAGGAAAAACGAGGGAATTTTGCACGGAAGAGAAGGAAAGGGAAAAAATACCGTGAAAATTTTCCACACTGTTGCCAAAGAGAGGAAAAAAAAAAGTTTCTCACATGCCAGAGAGAAAAATTTGCATTCATTAAAGTGCCTCTCTTCATCGCGACCACCCACATTTTAGCACTTTCCCAACCATTCCAGCCTTTTAAGTTTTTGTGTATTCCATGGCACAGGGGAATATTTTACATTAGAATAATTCAGAATAATTAGAGGAAAAGTAGTGAGCAAATGAGATTTGCCTCAACTTTGAATTTCAACACGGCAAAGTGCCCTCGAGAGAGAGCGCAAGAGAGCTTTTCACCGTGAGCTTTTATAACAATAAATTCAGCAGAAAAATAGAAGCTTCCAAATGCATATAATTAACTTCTATTTTACGTCTCGAATGGCTTGTCTTGTTGCTTTGTTGAGAGAAGAGTAAGCGGAATAGTCTGAGATGCCACGCCCCCTTGAATGCTCCGCCCACAAAAGCAGAATCTCTCTCTCGCTCTCCATTTCTGTCTTCTCTGCTGATCTGCGTCCAATTCAAATTCATCCACTGCTCAGCATGCATAAAATACTAAGATCTCAAAGTTGAGATTTAAAAAGCTAATTCTTTAGCTTTTTTCAAGGGGAAAATCACTCCACAAGTTGAGATCATTAACTTTGTGATTATTCAATCTTTTTATCGATTATTTGTGATTTTAAGTCAAATTCTGATTATTTTTTGATTTTTTTCTGAATATTTAATCAAAATTTGATTATTTTTTGAATATTTAATGCAAAATTGTTTATTTTATACAAATTCGGATTATTTTTTGATTTATTTTCTGAATTTTTCTTCAAAACTTGATTATTTCACACAAATTCGGATTATTTTTTAATTATTTGTGATTTTGATTCAAATTTTGATTTTTTTTCAATTCTATTTGAGAAAAAATTCTTTTTTTTAAATTATTTAATTCGGAATTTGATTCTTTTGAAATTTTTTTGTAATTTTACTTTGGAAAATAATAATTTTTTTGATATTTTATTTTCGAATTTGAATATTTTTAAATTTTACTTTGGGAAATAATTATTTTTTTTTTTTATTATTTGATTCAAAATTTGATTATTTTACAATTTTAATTTTTGGAACACAATAATTTTTTGATTATTTTATCCAAAATTAGTTTTTTTTTCAACTTTACTTTGGAAAATAATAATTTTTGTATAATTTTTTTTTAAATTGGATTATTTTTCAATTTATTTCGAGAAAATATTCATTTTTTTATGACTCAATTCAGAATTTGGTTTTTTTAAATTTTTGTAATTTTTTTTGTGAAATAAAAATTTTTTCCAATTATTTTTCAATTTTATTTGAGAAAATATAATTTTTTTTGACTATTTTATTCAGAATTTGTTTATTTTGATTTTTTTTTGTTATTTTACTCGGGATAATAATTTTTTTTTAAATTATTTATTCAAAATAAGATTTTTTTTTCAATGTTAGTTGAGAAAATAATCTTTTTTTTTTAATTATTCAAACCATAATTTGATTATTTTTCAATTTTACTTGGGAAAATAATCATTTTTTGATTATTTAACTCAAATAATTGATTATTGCATTAGAGAACATTAAGTTTCCTCAAAAATCGCCTTGTGATTTGCCCCTTGGCTTTTTTCCACTAAGATTTTAGCCATTCGACGGGAATAGAAGCTCTTTTCCTTCCTAAAATCAGCGGAAAAGCCAATTTTTTGGCCATTGAACAATGCCAAGGACTCGAAGATTCAAAAATTGACTCAAAATTGACTCAAAAATTACAACATCTTCTGCTAAAAAGTTAGAAGGAAAATTGATAAAAATTGCTATGAAAATTAGCTAACTTTAGTGTCAAAATTGATTTCATATCAGAATCTTTAACACATCAGACACTTCTGAACGCATTCAAAGACATTTTCCATCGTTTTCAACTGGTTTCTTTGACAAAATTTGTAGTTTATTACAATCTAAACTAGATTTTTCCGTTTCAAGAAGTTAAAAACTCTTCAAATACTCTAGAATCAAATTACAAGAACTGATCTTAATATCTCAGGATTCGTTAATGACAAATTTCTCTCAAATTTTCTCAGTTTTTTTCCCTTGGAAAATGCTTAGTAAACATCTGATAAAATTGTGAGGTTATGAAAGGAGATTAAAAAATCCTTTTTGGACTAATTTCAATCTTATCTTATAATGTTTTTTTTAGAAATCGACGTTGAATTTTACAATTTTAAGTTCAAGCCATGAAATTAATTAAGCAAAAAGACATTTTTCTTCGCTGAAATGAAGTTTTTTTGAGGTTAAGATTGACTTTTAAGCTTTTTTCCATCAAATTTGAAGATATTTTGAACATAATACTTAAAATCACCAAGAAAAAGAGAAATTCTTCTCAATAAATACAATTTTGATGATTTTGAAGGTGTTTTAATCGCCAGAATCGTTGTTAATCAATCACATAACCTCAAAAATCCAGTAAAATTGATTTTATTGAGCAAAATAATTCAGAAAACGTCTAAATTTGCTGAAAGAGAAAGTGTTGCAATGCAGATATTCTAAATATTTGCTACTGAGATTTTTGCTCAGACTTTTTAGCATATTTCAGCTCAAATATCAGCTTTTTTCTTAGCTTTTTTGGCTTAATGAAAGCAATAAAATTGATTTTATTGATCAAAATAATTTTTAAAAATGCCTTTATTTGTTGAAATTTGCTGCTGAAATTTTAGCTCAGACTTTTTAGCACTTTTCAGCTAAAATATCAGCTTTTTTCTTAGCTTTTTTGGCTTAATAAAAGCTACAAAATTGATTTTATTGAGCAAAATACTTTTTAAAAATGCCTTTATTTGTTGAAATTTGCTGCTGAAATTTTAGCTCACTTTTTAGCACTTTTCAGCTAAAATATCAGCTTTTTGACCTAATAAAAGCAATAAAATTGATTTTATTGAGCAAAATAATTTTTAAAAATGCCTTTATTTGTTGAAATTTGCTGCTGAAATTTGAGCCTTAACTTCTTCAGCACTTTTTCAGCTAAAATATCTGGCTTTTTTGACTCGCTGAGTGCATCGAATTGGGAAACAATTTGATGATTGGGACAAATATTCAGAACATCGCGAGCTGAAATTCTCACCGTTCAATTAGATGGACACCAATTGAGACGACATGCACGAAACCGTGAATTGACGTCTCGCGCAGGAAATTCACAATGAAATATTGGACTTTGTGAAAAACACTCTTCACCACGTTGGCTTCAGCCATGACTATGGATTTTCCTCACACTAATTGATGAGGAATTTTCACCCCGGGTAATATCACTGGGAGATGGATATTTTTCACTCTCTCTCTTCCTCTCTTGCAGGATAAAAATATGCCCGTGAGGAGGAGGATAAAAAGCCCACCCACAGCACAGAGGCCAGGTGAATCAATAGAGGTTGCAAGAGAATGTAAATTGAGGGTGGAAAAAAAGGAGAACCTCAAAAATGTCCTCCTGTGCACAGGACAAAAGCTCGTGTGGCTTTAATGCGACGTGACAAATGGAGTCTCGCTAATCCTGAAACACATATGAACTCATAAATAAAATATAATTGATGTGATTTTCGGTAATTATTAATAGTTACATCGAATACATTGAATATCCCAAACACAACAGTCACAAGGGGAGGATAATATGGATGAAATTTGTACAACAAAAACACTTCTTGACACATCAATAATTTCTATAAACAAGAGGCAGAGATATTGTGGTCGGAAGTGGTTTATAGCTTCTGTGGAAGTGTTTGGGTAAAAAACATAAAATTTTTAACATTTTGGTTTGACAAAGATATCCATTTCCGCTGTAGTCTCCTTCTTGTGTGGTGTTGAATGATGTCTCGTGATCAATCGTGGGATTTGGGTGCATATCTAGCCGTTCTTTGTAAGCTTTGCTTCGTTGTAGGGCAACTTCTTTCACCGTTTGGATATTTAAATCGTTTCTTAAGACATGATTCAGAACAAAACCAAGGTGCTCCCGTGATCATCCTGAGAGTTTTGTTCTGGAATCTCTCCAAGATCTCGATATTTGACAAGGCCGCGGCTCCCCATAGCTGTATTCTTTACCCAGTAAAAACAGTCCTATAGGAATCGTGCGGGATTCCTGCCGGATATTCCTCTATCTGCGCTGTTTTCCGCAGCGGAACCTTCCACCAAAAATCCGCTGTTTGTCGGCACGGATAGCGGAAATTTTGATAGAAATTTTGGCGGAATAATACGCAGAATTCCGCAATATTTTCACCAGATGATTCCGCTATTTATTATTATTCCCGGAGGTTTTGGGTCTCGGGATTTCTCGGCGGAATTATAGAGGAAAATCACATTGAAACTCCGCAAGAACAATGGCGGAATTTTACCGGATTTACTCGCCGGAATCACTCAAGATGATCCGTTGAAATTCCAGCAATGGCCAAAAGGACCTTAAATGCCGGATTTGTACCGGATTTTCCTGCAGAAATCCTGCAGGAAAACAAAAACGTCCTGCAAATCTTTCGTCCCGGTGCAATCGGCATCTCCGCCACTCGGCAAGAGGGATTTAACTTCAAGGATTCGTGGTAGAAATTCTGCAGGACGATTTTGCTGCGTTTCCTCCGTTTTCGTTTCAAATAGCGGAATAGTGGAGGATTCTTGCGGGAGAATTCCACCGCAATTCCTGCATTTCAGAAAGAAAATGCAGGAATTGCGCTGGAATTCTCCCGCAAGATTCCAGCATTAATCCGTCATGGCAAATCTTTCGTCCCGGCGCTTCCAGTGTCTCAGCCACTCAGGGTGAGGGAATTTGCCTGCAGGATTCGTGGTGGAATCTTGCAGGAGGCTTCCGGCGTTTTTCCGGCCTTCGGGAAGAGGGATTTGGCTTTAAGGATTCTTAGAGGAATCCTGCAGCGGGACTCCGTCATTTTCAGATGGCGGATTTGACGATGGATTTCGTGCACGAATCCAGCAAAGCATAATTTGGGCTCTGGAGCAACATGACGGAAATGTGGTGGAAAAACGGCGGATAGCGGATTGGTTTTTACTGGGTAGGATCTTATTTTGGAATCGCAGAAACCAGTACATTTGACGGGAAAGTGCACTAAGTTGCATTCTTTTTGCGTAGATATGCTTTTTCCATGTCAAGCGTCTATCCAGACGAAGGCCAAGGTATTTGACTCCAAAACGGTGTTGTTCAGCTTCACAAGGAGGACAAGTAGTTTTTCTCAAGGTGAAGGTGATTTGCTGACATTTGGATACATTCACTCTGATCCTCCATTTGTTCAGCCATCTTTCTACCCATGTTAAGGGTGTATTTGGAGGAATTGGCTGGCTCGCTCTGCATCGTCGTGCAACAGATACTATAGCAGTGTCATCCGCGTATGTGAACACCGAAGTATGACTGGATGTTGGAAGATCAGCCGTGAAGATCAAGTAGAGGAATGGTGGGCCCAGGACACTTCCCTGCGGCACTCCCGATCTCAACGCCTCGCAGGTCCGATGATTCACCATGGCAATGCACGTAAAGACATCTGTCTTCAAGAAAAGACTCGCAGGATTTGACAAAAAGGCTCCGGGACGGAGACTCTCAGTTTCTTGCGCTCTTTTCTTCTTCTGTGGCATGATTTTCTCTAAATCCAAACTGGTGATCTGGAATAAACCTCACACACTCGCGGATGGACGGTCTGAGACGTTTGAGAAGTAGTTTTTCGAAGACTTTTGAGAGAATCGGTAAGAGGCTAATAAGCCGATATGAGCTCACATAATCGGGCTTTTTCCCAGGTTTCGGTATCATTACAATGTGTGCTCAACAAATTGAGGCATTTTCTATATAATTTTTCTTATATTAAACAAATTTTATTGCTTTTCTAGGTTATGTGATTGATTTTAAACAGATTCTGACGAGTTAATAACCCTCAAAATCATTAAATTTGTGTTAAAAACTTGGATTATTTCTTTTTTTCTTGACAAATTTGAGCTTTTTTGATCGAAAAAACTTGATCTTAATTGAGAAAAATGCATAAAAGTCAATCATAACCTCAAAAAATCCAATTTCAGCCTAGAAGAATACTTTTTGTGTCAAATTCAACCTCATTATCTCGTAGAAACATTCAGAGATTCACTATATTTATTCATATTCATGTGTATAAATATCAAAATTAGTCATTCATAACCTCAAATGTTTTCAAAGCATTTACTGAAGACAAATTATGAGGTTATGATTGTGATAAAACAGAATTAAGTGTGAGAAACAGTAGAAAGAGTCTAAAAAGCGATCAAAAATGTTTCTAAAAAACGTTCAGAAGTGTCTGAAGTTTTGAAGATTCTGCAGAGGAATTGTGGAAGTGTCAGGAAGTCTCGTGTACAGATTTGATGCATATTATTTCCCCCTTGTGTATAAAGAATCTCTCTTAACACTTCCGGAACATCAGTAATGCTTAAAACATGGCTTTTCCTTCTTTTTTCACCCTTTCCTGAACTTTATAGATTTTTCCAATGCGTCTAAAGTAACATAACCTCAAATTTAGGATTCTTTGTCCTTAAAAAGGACGCAATTTTTAACTTTTATTACACTAAAACCCACAGAAAAGCAGTAATTCAGACATATTTGAAGTTTCAAGCGAATTTCTTGATGTAATTTAATTTTCAATCGCTTTTTTGGATGCATTTCGGAACATAACCTATAAAATATCTTGAGATACCTAAAAAGAATCAGTGAAAGAAACTTATTTGGAAGCTTTAGAAGCCAAATCTGGAAAATTTACTATTTTGGAGTAAAAAATCAATGAAAAAGCTCATGAAATAGACAATTTTATATCGTGAAACAGTTTTTTTTGAGGTTATGTTTCAATCTTAGCGTAATTAAAACACAGTTTTTCATTGAAAACTTGTGATTTTTAACAGATTTCATTATTATTCTGCCAGTAAATTGCAAATTATACCAGCTTAGGCGAAAGAATGAGTGATTTTTGAGGTTATTTAGTGATAAACTCTGCCTTAAATGCATAACATAACCTAGAAAGTTGCAAAAAACAATTATTTTTTACTTTTAAAAGCTTTATATTGATAATATTCAAACATTTCCACTTCTCAAATGCTTCTGTTAAATTGTACACCACTTCTGACCTGATTATCTCCCCCTTGCGCAGCCACGCTATCGACGTGTATCGTTGATAATGGCACGTCGTGCACTCAGATGAATTCTGCCTGCGGAGCATGATTTGGTAATTAGGTCAATTCAACCCTTGTCTAAATATTTATAGTCTCATAAGGGCCGATTTTATACCAACGAATAATGAGGACTTTTCATCACAAACTGACCATTTTCATTTCCAATCTGTCAATTTTCATCTGTTACAGCGCTTTGAATCCAAAATTACGATTGATTTTGACTCAATTTTCAGAGCAAAATAGAGTTAAAAAGATAAATCAAGGAAGATTTTGCATAGGAAAATCAATTCGTAATGTTTTTCTAGGCTAGAATGACTTGAAAACTCAATTCTTTAGCGTAAAACTTGAAAAACAGTTTAAATGTTGAACATAACCTCAAAAATATCTTTTCTGCACTTAAAAAATGCATTTTCCAACCATTTTCAGTTTATTTTTGGGTTTTAAAGCTTCAAAAAATATTTTATGGTTTTGTAAAGATCAGAAAGAGACCAAAAATAGCTTGTTCCGCTGATACATAACCTCACAAATTGTTGAAAATCCTTTTAACCGACTCATTTACAGGGATCTGAAGGTAAATATACTTCCTAACTGAATTTTTAGACAATAAGCTCTTTATTTAGAGTTCTAAAATCCAAAAATGGAAGCAAAAAACTTACCTTACAATCTATTATGACAAGTTAGGAATGAATAGTCGAGAATTAATGGATAAATATCAAAGAAATTCAGCACTTTCTTATGCATTTTCCCACTTTGTGACTTCCTGGCGTGATCCTGACCAGGAGAGAAGGAAATTTGATCAGCTGATCAAGTTTCAAAGGCATGTAGAATTTCCGATTGTATTTCGGAAAGGCGAATTCGGCCCTGCGGTCAAAGAACCGACCTTTTACTCCTACATTTCGGAGTTCTAATCCAGCTTTTGGCAAATTTGTAGACTTTATTAAATTTTTAAGCTAGTTTTTGGGGGGTTTAAACGTCTCTAAATAATAATAATCCACTATAATTCCAGTAAAATGATATTATTCAAAGATGTAAAAAAAAAAGATGTCGTAAAAACAGGAAAAAGAGAAAATAAAGTCACAAAAATCTAATCACAAGTCAAAACTTACCTTTGGAAAATACAATCGGTACTTCTGCATGACTTTAGAGTTTAAACTGCTGCCCTCTGGCGGCAAAATGTGGAGAAAATAATGAAATATTTCAGTATTTTATTAAAAAGAATCTTAAAAATGATTGAAATTTAAATGGAAAAGTCAAAATTAATAGCAAAATTATAAATAATAATTAATTTGTTAATGTTTCGATTGATTTTATTGGCTATTTCTTTAAATTTAAACTGAAATATGACAAAGTTAATAAATAAACAGAAAATATTAGTGTCAAAAGTCAATTTTTAACACTTTTCATACTTTTTTTTTTAATTTCTGCTTTGAATAAAATTAAAAATATGTCATATTTTCCCATTTTGAGTCTTTTCCCAAAGAATATTTCCGAATATCTGCAGTTTAAGACAATTTTCATAGGTGGAAATGAACGACAATTATTAAAACATGTAAAAGTTTAACACATTCGAAGTGAATAAGGAAAAACAGCCCTTGATATTCTCGCTGAAACGATGTTTTAGTGTTCTAAGTGATTTCACAACGTGTGAAAGAGGAAAAAAAATTGTGAAATTTGTGAAAATTTTTAAAATTCAAGTAAATATTTAGTAAATCTACGATAAAAATAATTAATTGCAAAGATCTTTCATGTTTATGCCTTAAAATGAGTGTCACAATGACAGATTGATTCATTTTTGCAAGATATTTGCAGATTAAGATCTGGAAGTCATGTCAAAAATTACACATTCTGGCGAATACAAAATTGTTTAACACATACAGTAGCGAAAATTAGGTTAAGACACCTATGAAATTTGGGCCATTTTTACATTTTTGATGCAAAAATTCCATATTTTCATTGATTCATCAAAATTGTCCAGAAATGTCACTCAACGATGTCCAATACAAACTTTACACAAAACCAAGGTAACTAAGGTGTTCATCTAAGACACTTGATTGATTCTTAATTTAGTGGATTTTAGTTATTCGGAATATTTTGTGTGCAATAATCGCCACAGTTCTAGATTTTGTGACATCACTTGAACACCATTTACCACATTATGGAACCCTTGAATGCTAAACGACATGCAAACGCAATTAGAACCATTTTCCTGTCATGCATCGATAAGAAATTACAGATTTTCTGGACATTATAATAAGAAATTGACTAAAAATCAACACTTTTTAATGAGGAAAATGCAGTAATTTTCACATCTACATGATTGTTCCTAGGCGATTAACTTAATCTCTTATTCCAAAACTTCATAGAAAACCTGTGAACAAGATTTGGTCTGCGCTTGAGCGGGAAAAATGAAGAAATTGATAGAAAAGCGTTAAACATTAGCTAAAAACATACAAAAAGCAATTTAACAAGTGCAAATCAAGGCGTTCTATAATGTAAATGTCTTCTAAACATTCCAAACTCGTGATTTAATGTGGTTATTCGAGTAATTTTCATGTTTTTTACAAGGATTTAGAGCAGGCTAAGCAGTGTCTTAACTTAATTTTCGCTGTCCTTTTGCGCACATTTCTCTGCATTTTGCAATATCTCGGGTTCGAATTGAGATATCGCCATGATCTCAACGCCATTTGAAAGATCATTAAATTCTGATTATCTTTTGTCTTAAGGTGAATGTCTCTAAAATTGAAAGAAATACCGAATTTTGAGCACCAAAAGGAAAAATGGCCTAAATTTCATAAGTGTCCTAAGCTAATTTTCGCTACTGTATGTTGGCCAGAATAGCAGAATAACAGAAGTGGTGGATTTTTTTTGTTAACACAATCGCCATTTTAAGCCTAACATGTGTGACTGAGAATTGCTTCAAAAATCTCTGGTGAAATTCATTGTAATTTCCACCATTTTCATGGCAGATTCAGGCGCAGATTTTTCTGAGTGTCCAAAGAGAGTCTTTTGTTCACTACATTTATTCTGTACTCGTGCACGGAAAGGGAGGGAGAAAAACATACACACACTTGAGATTAAGTCCTCCGATGAACATAAAAGTGTCCCTAAACAGTGATTGTATCGCTGCAAGGAAATCCGTGTGTGGGAAATTAATGGGCAATTAATTGAGTCGCCGCTTCCACGTTAATTCCACGGCAAGCACGAGGCTGCAGGTGATTAGGCCCAGGCCGAGGATGTAGAAGGACGCCTGCATGTCCTCCAGGTTGAATGCCTTCAGCCTGCTCGCCGGCCGATCGACGTGAATCCGGCGGTGCAGAAGGATGGCGTCCTGTGTGCTTTTGTACCACATTTCGATGAATCCTGTGAATTTATCACGCGCACATTATCAGATTATAATTTGTTTTTTTTTTGCGAGAGTTGCTCAAATTGAAGAATGGACAAACCATCAGTTCAGCAGGAATATCAAGGAATGGGAAGGAATGGATAAAATTCTTGATTAAATTGACAACATCAAAAAACCCAAAGAATATGCGGAATTTGTTGTAAATATTTTCATTTTCCAGTCGAAATTAAGAGATTTTCTACTATTATTTGTTTGGAAATCGCATTTTTGCGCCATTTTCCTTCCATTTTCACCAAGGGTGAATCACAAGGCGTTTTTTGAGGAAACTTTTTGCTCTGATAATCAAATAATCAATTATTTGAGTGGAATAATCAGAAAAGATTATTTTCTCAACTAAAATTGAAAAATAATCAAATTCTGAATATAATAATTTAGGAAAATGATTATTTTCCCAAGTTAAATATGAAAAACAATCAAATTTTAAATTGTATAATTTAAAAAATGATTGTTCTCCAAAGTAAAGTTAAAAAAAACAATTTTTGAATAAAATAATAACAAAAACATAAATATTTTCCAAAGTAAAATTGAAAAATAATCAAATTCTAAATGAAATATACAAAAAAAAATTTTCAATCAATGAATTCAGAATATTCCTAATATTCACAATTATTCAATTTATATTCAAAATTTGATTACATATTCAGAAAAAAAATCCAAATTTTGTATGGACTAATCAAAATTTTAATAAAAATCAACAATAATTGTTTATAATTTTTATTCAAATTTTGATTTTTTTTAAATATAATAAAAATAAATCAAAACGTTTTTGAAATTATTTTTAAAAAAGGAATATTTTCTCAAATAAAATTACAAAAATTAATATAACCAAATATTAAATTAAATAATTTAAAAAAAAAGAATATTTTCTTAAGTAAATTTTGAAAAATTATCATATTTTAAATAAAATAATCAAAAAATTATTGTTTTCAAAAATTAAAATTGCAAAATAATCAAATTTTGAAGAAAATAATAATAAGAGAAAAAAATTTTTAAAAGTAAAATAGAAAAATATTCAAATTCTACAAGAAATATAAAAAAAAAGATTTTTTTTCAATCAATCAATCAGAATATTCACAATTATTCAATTATATGCAAAATTTTGAAAAAATATTCAGAAAATAATCCAAATTTTGTATGAAATGATCAAAATTTGTAAAAATCAAAAATAATAAGTTATGATTTTTGTTCAAATTTTGATTATTTCTTGATTATATTCAGAAAATAATCAAAAAAATAATCCGAATTTGTATGAAATAATCAATTATAAATCAAATATTCAGGAAATAATAAAAAAAAAATCAAAAAATTATCAATTTTAAATCAAAATTCAGGAAATAATTTAAAAAAATCAAAAAATAATCAATTTTAAATCAAATATTCAGGAAATTATCAGAATTTTGTACGAAATAATCAAAATTTGAGTAAAAATCACGAAATAATCGGAAAAAATATTGAATAATCACAAAGTTAATAGTCTCAATTTGCACTAGTGATTAGCCCCTTGGCAAAATATCCTCGCGCGCTTAAAGGAATTTATGAGCTCCCTTTTTGAAATGCTTGCATATATTTTTTGTGGTCGTTTTTTTTTTTTTAATTATTTGCAGGCTTGATTGAAAAGTTTCATGTGAGAGGATTTATTTATAATTTTTTTTTTACACCATTTATCACAACAACAAAAATTGGATTTATGCAGAAAAGCTTGTAATTAAAATTCCAACAATTTCCCACAACACTCGGTTTTTTTCTCTCTCTCTCTCTCTCGAATGACCCAAAATTGCACACAAAATACATAATTGAGAGCAATGAAATTGCAAATTGAAACGTATTAATTCCAGTCTGGCGCACTTGTCGTGATTAATGTCTTCAGTGGATTACAGTGTAGAAAATTGTGGCGTAAGAAAATGCTGCTTTGCTGATCTGCAAGTCAAAGAAACAAGAAAAACTGCGGTTTGTTGTGAAATAGAAGACATTCAAGGGGGAGATAATCAGGCTGAAGAGTTTACACTGCACTTCTTGACACTTTCAGAACTTTGGCTCTGCTTAAAACACGCGTTTACCTTATTTTTCAACCACCTAAAGACTCATAACCTCAAATTTAGGAGTCTTTGTCCCTAAAAAGACACAATTTTCACTTGTATAACATTGAAAATTTACAGAAAAACTTGTTTTTAGGAATTATTTAATGTTTCCAGAAACATAACCTAAAAATTACCTTCAGATATCTTAAAGAAACCCTGAAAGAAACTTATTCAGATCATTTGAAAGACAACACTGAGGAAATTCTGCTATTTTAGAGTAGAAAATCTGTCAAAAAGCTCTTAAAAACAGACAATTTTGTATCCAGAAACAATATTTTAGAGGTTATGATCAATTTGCACAAGAAAGAATGATTTTGGAGGTTATTCAGTGGCAAAGTTTGTCTTCAATCAATGACATAACCTAGAAAAATGTAAAGAACAACTCCTTTTATCCAAAAATAACCTCTAAGTGTACAAAAATGAGAAACTTCCACTTCCAAATACTTCCAAAAACAGAACTTTATTTAATTTGTCCTTACAAAAAATTCCTTATATTGATTTTCTAGGTTATGTGACGAAGTTAAGCATGATTTAATGAATAAATCAAGCATTTACACGCAATAAAGATCGTGATTTGAATTGTTTGATGACAAGAAACACTGCAAAATGTCATAAAATGAAACATAACCTTAAAAAAAATGATTGAAATCTGAAAAATGATCAAGGGAAGAGTTTTCTCGTCAAATTTTGGGATTTTTGGGAGAGTTTTGACTTGTCTTAATCATTTATTTCGTGATTTTTACTCAAATTTTGATTATTTCTTGATTATTTTCTGAATATTCGATTAAAAATTGATTATTTGACAAAAAAAATTCTGATTTTTTTTTTATTATAATCAAGAATTAATCAAAATTTGAATAAAAATCATAACTTATTATTTTTGATTTTTACAAATTTTTATCATTTCATACAAAATTTGGATTATTTTCTGATTATTTTCTGAATATTTTTTCAAAATTTTGCATATAATTGAATAATTGTGAATATTCTGATTGATTGATTGAAAAAAAAAGCTTTTTCTTTTATATTTCATGTAGAATTTGAATATTTTTCTATTTTACTTTTAAAAATATTTTTTCTCTTATTATTATTTTATTCAAAATTTGATTTTTTTTCAATTTTATTTGAGAAAATATTAATTTTTTGATTATTTTACTCAAATAATTGATTATTTGATTAGAGAATATTAAGTTTCCTCAAAAATCGCCTTGTGATTTGCCCCTTGTTCTGAACTGTTTTAGAAGTTTCTCAATGTTATTTTTGAGGTTATGATCAAATAAAGAAATACAGAAAAGCAATTTAAAGCAGTTTTTAACAAAATTATCAACTAAATACTTTAAAAATTGCCAAAATAAACTTTCCAGACAGAAAATGACAGAATTTTTGCAAAAACATCAATAAATTTCTTGTCAAAAAAGCTTTTTCACTCTACTTTTTGGCTGAAAACAAGGGGAAAGTCACTCCGCAAGTTGAAACCATTAACTTTATGATTATTTAATCATTTTTATGATTATTTGTGATTATTAATCAAATTTTGATTATTTCATACAAAATTTGGATAATCTTTTTGATTTTTTACTGAATATTTGATGAAAATTTGATTATTTTCTGAATTTTTTATTAAAAATCGATTATTTAATACAAAATTTTGATATTTTTAAATAATTCTCTGAATATTTGATTATTTTTTGAATATTTTTGAATATTTTTGAATATTTAATTAAAAATTGTTTATTTTATACAAATTCTGATTATTTTTAAATTATTTGTGATTTTAATTCAAATTTTGAATATTGTTCAATTTTACTTGAGAAAAAATTCATTTTTTTTTTAAATTATTTAGTTCAGAATTTGATTATTTTGATTTTTTTCTTTGTTATTTTACTTTCGAAAATAATAATTAATTTTTTATTTTTTTTTGCGAATTTGATTTTGTTTTTGCAATTTTACTTTAGGAAATATTAATTTATTTGTTATTATTTTATTCAATATTTGATTATTTTGCAATTTTATTTTGGAAAACATTCTTTTTCTGATTATTTTATTCAAAATTTGTGTTTTTTTTCAACTTTACTTTGAAAAAGAATCCGTTTTGGATAATTTTTTTTGTTGAATTTGATTATTTTTCAATTTTATTTGAGAAAATATTAATTTTTTGATTATTTTAGTCAAATAATCACAATAATCATGGGAAAATCCCATAATTTTCCTGGAATTTCCTTTGAAATTCCCTTAAGAAGCACAAAAACCTTTATTTTTACAATTCTGAGGGAGTTTAAGAAGTGTTTCACAGATTTTAGCCATATTATCTCCCCCTTGGAAGTATAGAAAAACAATTCAAAACCTGCACAAAAGTGTAGATGGAAATATCACCAAAGGCAAACGTATCAATTCTCACTGGTTTCTGGAGATTCATCATGATGATGAGAAAGATCTTCTGATCCTTGACACACATTTCATACCACTTTGTCAGGTAAAAAGCGTGGGAAAGTCCTTCTGAGCTATTCACGAGGATCTGTCCAAAGTAGCAGAGAATGAAGAGTTGCGTGACCATCGCGGACACAGTCATGATTGCCAATGGCCAGGAAGTGCTGAGTGACTGCAGAAGAACCAACATTCCACAGAAATACAGTGTGATGACGAAGAGTTTGTGAAAATAGAAATGCCAGAAGATTTGTGTAAGATTCTTCACACATTGCAGAAGAATTGTGTGACTTTTGTGGGCAATTGAGAGAATTTCTTCAGGATTTTTCACTGCATTTTCACTGTCAAGTCGTGAAATTAACTCTGCAATGGCCGAAAATTCTCCTTGAATGTAGGAAATTGTTATCATCACAACAACATCTGAGATAATAACAATTTCGATGATTGTAAAGTAGAGAATCACTTGATAAGCAATGTTGAGTGGTCTGAAGAGGTGATTTGATGGTGAAATTCCAGGAATTGTGAAGATCATTGGTGATGTGAAGGATGAATTGTACAAATTGAATGTTATCACGATGAAACCCATGCATGTCAAGGCGATGAGAAAAGCTCTGCTCAGCAGATAAGAGAGTTTCAATCGTGGTAAAAGACACTTCTGTCTGAGGAGAGAAATTTCGGATTTTCCACCACAAATCAGAGAATCGTAGTATTTGAAAATCTCCAAGAACTCCAATTCTTTCGTGACAATCAATCCACAATAAATCACCAAAGCTTGATAGGCAATGAAGAGATACACAAAGGTGAATGATAAGTCTAAGAGATCATCATAGTTGTTGATTTGATAGAAGAAATGCCATAGAATGCAGAAAATCCCAAACAGAAGATGCATCGGCAACACCAGCAATTTAACATTGCAAAAGTGACACTTTGACAGAAAATCACAGCGACAAATTGCAAAGTAACTCATCACGAGTGCTCTTAATTGATTATGATACTCCAAAAGTATCATATTTATCCAACACTTTATAATCCACTTTAATCCAAGACAACGAAGCACTTGTGTTTGAGAAAGTGAAGTCAAGAAAAAGCTCTTTTATCGCACACAAAACAGTCAAAGTTTTCATGAATTTATCAATAAGAGCAATTACAGTTATACAGAGTGACTCAAGGAGTGTCTGAAATATTCAAAGACACGATAAGCAAACGAAGCAAACAACTCGAAGTGTGACCAAGACGACAAAACCCTGTTTTAATAGAATAATTTCAAACCTTCATAACTCAGGTGTTAGAAGAATAGAATAATCTTGGATGAAAATTTTTAAGTTTAAGATTTCAAAAAATATTATCTGTATTGTACAGTGTTGTGCCTTTACATGGTAAAAAATACCTCTTTACATTTTACATGTAAAGAATGTGTAAAAAAAATGTAAAATGTAAAGTAAAATGTAAAATGTCATGTAAAATGTAAAAATTCTTTTCTGAAGTTTAAAAAAACTACTGAAATTCCCGTGGAATTCCCGTGGAATTCCCGTGGAATTCCCGTGGAATTCCCGTGGAATTCCACGAAACAGTGAAAACTCAGGAAAATCTGCAAATTGTTGGCATAATTGAGTAAGGTAAGTTAATAATTCAACAACTGATGTTCCAATACATTTGTTTGACGGAATATCGAAGTTTTACTCTTATTTTACAAGCAAATTTGCTAATTGAACTTATATTTTTGTATTCTTTTCGAGGTGCTTCTGCTGCCGATTAACCATCGGGGAAAATACCAAGCAAGGAAGAAGAATGTCCATTCAGCAATTGGGACAGGTCTATAGAAATGTCGGATCGCATTTTAGAAACTTCATTCTTTAGATTTTGGGCAAGAGAAGACGATTTTCATGCCGATTGCTTCATTTTGTTGTTTTTTGGCGAATAAAAACCACTTTAAGTACGCTTGAGTCTTCGGACAAGAGCTTCGGACATCCCAGGAACCCCATAGACGCCCGCAGGATATGCTTCGATGGTCAATTCCGAACTAAAAACGTCTCTTCAGAAATCATCTTCACATCCCTGGACAGAAAAGGACAATGTGACGGTTGCTTATATTCATATCCAGAATGCACAGCGGGAAAAATCCATGTTTAGCAAATATCTTGGCAAGAACTTCAAGGATTACAAGAGATTAAATTTTTGCCTAAGAATCATAAAACCGAGAAATCTGTGTGCACATTTTGGTCTTAATTGCCTAAACGAGGGTAAAATTCACAAAACTCTTAATGATTTTGGCTTCATGGAAAAATGCCTGAAGTAAATTCCCGATATTAACAAATGTTCGATTCGAAAAATTGAGCCCAATTTTCATATTTTACATTTTTTCTTTACATGTAAAAAAAAAGTGTGTAAAGAAAACATTTTTTACCATGTAAAGAATTGTGTAAAAGTAAAAATGTAAAAATTTCGCCCAACACTGGTACTGTAGAATACTGTAGAAATATTAACTGAACTGTTGAGCTTCGCAAAACCTTTCCAACGAGCTCAAAATCGTAATGATCAGACTAATAGAACCGAAGTAAGAGTGTTTTCAAGATCGAAACTTTAAACTGCCATAACTCCGGTTCTATCATATCGGTGAGAAGTTATAGCATATTTTTAGAAACGTCCTGACCTAGACTACAACATGCTAAAATCTCATTGAAATGCACAACAAATTTGCCGAAATACAGGCGCTTAAAGTTTTTTTTTCAATATGGCGGCATTTGTTATGATGTCACAGATTGATGGCAAACGAGACCAACTGAAGAGCGTCGAGACGCGTCTTTTGGTGAAGAAATGATTGAAATCGATCGGTAAATAGCGAAGATAAAGGTCGGTAAAGGTGTGAACTTTGACCTTCCATATCTCCGCTCCTGAAACATTGAGCCCCACAAGTAGGCTATCGTTGAAGAGGTCTTGATGCCAGCTATAACATACTAGAATTTGGGCTCAATCAATGTCATAGGGACTGAATAAATGAGGAAAATGTGTTTTTCTGGTGTTCAAAATGGCGGACGGAGCAGTGGGGAGTTGGATTTAACATCACCATTCTCTGGCGGCAGTGAAAATTTTGACTTTTGGTAATACCACGTGTCAATATCTCTCACCGTTTAAGCACCATAAGTTCATTTACGAAGGACGGCCCAAAAAAAAATGACCCCCTCTTTTTTTCGTCAGATTTCTTCATAATTAGCCATGCTCATGTCATTTTGGTGTATTTTACGAGTTTCTATATTCCGTGCGATTACAAGTACAGTGAGCTTTGCCCAGGTGTAATTGAAGGAAAGACTGTTTACATTCCTTAAGTGGTAAATACAGAAGACATCAAGACATTTTCTGTGTTGAGTGTATTTCGTGAAAAATTCAATAAACAGGTAATGAGTTGACACGTGTCGTGATAATAGAGATATTTTCCTATAACTATTTAATAACCACACATCAGGGTTGTTAAGTTTTCTTATGCCTCAACAAATATTTTGGGAAAGTACACGGAAAGTCCGGAAAGTAGTTAAAGCGTCGTTCTCACAAATTCCACCAACAAATGGCGTCAGTGCAGAATAATTTTAGTGTGTAAAATATAATTTTTAATGCAATTTGAAAGAAAAACACAATAAGATTCTGCTGAGAAAGTGTCTGACAAAAAACAGCCCAAATGACATTTCTTGACTCTCTAACGACGTCGTGACGACTAGTCAAAGTGACCAGTCAGAAACAGAACAGAAACTATTTATTTATTTATTACTATTACACTCTTGAGTCCTTTACAGTACAAAATAATAACGTTTTATACCTATTACAAAATCACTATTTACAATAATCTGTATTTACAATAGATTACATGTCAGGATATGACTGAGATACAACCGTAGATGCAAGAAAGCACGCAAAGGGAACAGGAGAGGAGGAAACGACGGCTTAAAACTCTGAGAGTTTGTGGTGCTGACGTTGAGGTTACGATGAGAACTGAGAACAATAACCAAAAACGATGGAGGAGGAACAGGAGCAAAGGAGCGCAGATATCCAGCGGGGAGCAGAGCATGGTCAAGAGATCGCAAAGTAGGACCATAGGAGGAGAAAAGAAAAACACACACACACGGAGGGCATGAGCAAGGAAAACGAACGAGATATGAACACAATACAGGTGTACGAGTGTCTTGTATGTTCAAAAGGTGTTCAGGTCTGTTCAAGAGGAGGAGGACACCGTGAGAAGCGACAGAGATTCAGCCCAAGAGCCCTTTAGTTTTCAGAAATACTTCAGTAATGCCACTCAAAATCAATATTGATCATTTGAGAATACGATGCATTAAGAGAGAGAGAGAGAAGCATGCGTGACGACCCAAGAAGGAGCACACCATGACCCCATCTCATGCGGCAGAAAGTCAACAGGAGAACAAAAGGATCATGTATTAGTCAGAGACAAGTGATGCCGAGACGTTTGGACATGGGAGGAAGCTGCTATCCGTCCGGAGAAGAGACACATGATAGAATACCTACCGAGGACACCATCCGCAACCAATGGCACACTGTCTGTCTCAAGGAAAGAGACATTATGCCCAAGGATCTGGTGACACTGTTGCATTAAAGCCTATATGTCGTCTGAATACTCCGCCCATTCGCAAGCTCCGCCCATTTAATTCTATTAATATAATCAAAATTGCACTCGCCTGATTCGCGAAAGCGACTAATCACATTGTTGATGAGCGTGGAGAAGGCCCATCCCTTCCTTACAATGTAGGCCATGTGGTAGTTCCGAGGACATTCGGGAACGACGTGAAAAGCAGGATTGCCGTCAGGCTTCAGATATTCCATCTCAATATTGAGCACACTGTCTGCTTTCCTCGAAATGAACACCGTTTCTTCGTTGTATCTTATCTTATCAAATGTTGTCCTCTCGATCATTTTCATCTTGCGCTTCAGAGAGTCCAGAACTGGTGTTCCACCATCTCCGAACAATTCAAACAATTGCTCAGACGGTGTGCTGATAATCAGTCCGGATTCATCGAGTTCCTGAAGTGTGTTAATGTCTTTGTAGCTTCCCGGAGTTGTGATGGATGTGAAGAGTGTGCCTTGGAAGGTTCCCGTGATGATGACATTCATCAGAAGACAAATGGCCATGAAGAATCTCTCGGCAGAGCGTTTTGGGAGCATTATAGATGGCGCAGCCATCATAACATTCCACGTCTCGAAGAGAATTCTGGCCAGAGGATGCTTCTTCTCCTGCTTCGGGGCAATCAGTCTCTGCCATCGCTTGATGCAGTGCCTGATGAAGCCACAGATGAGATTGCTGAGCAGAATAATCAGCCACACATCCGGACGAAAGCACTTGAAGGTTGCCAGCCATTTTGGCTTGATTCCCGCCTTAGGCGTGAACAAGCAGAACTGATCTGTCATGATGGAATTGAGAAAATCCAGATCTTCGGTGTCATAGAGCATGACGAATCTGTTGTTGAACGCAATGTCTGTCTTCTTGTACAGAACATCACCGAGAGTGCCTGCGAAGGTTCCATTGTCCATCTTGTAGCCGAAATCTATCTTCTTGGTCATCTTCAGAGCAATGGAGAAGTTCAACTTGTTCGCCAACGTGGCCAGAATCAGAGCATCCAATCCGCCAAAACCATTTGGTGTTCCAGCATTCTGCTGAATGTAGGATTGGGCAAAGGGAAGTGGAATTTCCGCCTCAGCCAGTAGTGTTGGGAACTTGAGGAACATCTCAATCTTTATAGGGAATCCCCGGAAGTTTCCGTCTCCGTGCCAGAGTGAATACGATTCACTAGGCTGCACAGTTAACTCTTCCACATTCAACCACTTCATGGCACCCCAAGAATCGTCACGATGATGGACAAATGGATCCAAGAAGCCAAACATATTCGGAACTTCTGAACAAGGCATCGCCAGAAGGATACTCAAGATGCTGTGCTTTGTCCACAAGTCCAGAGCAAAGAGTTCTATCTCCTCCATCGATGCCTGATCCAGAAGGATGAACAGGAAGTTCGCATTGACGCCCTCAACATTGTAAACGGGTGTGTTGGCGAAGTAAATCTCAAGATCTTGCAACTTCTTCGCCACCACAAGAGCGCCAATTCGTCGAGCATAAGGCAATCTGTCCAATCCATCACGTTCCTGATGCCTCAGCAGAACAACTGGCATTGGAACTGAAGACAAAAGACGTGAAAAAGGAAATATGTAATCAGAAGTGGGATGCTTTTTTTTTCAAAATTATTCTCTAAACCAGCAAAAATGTCAAATTTAGCATCAAAACCAGAATTATTTCCAATTATTAGTACAGATGAATTTTAAAAGTTTCTTTATACATTTCTTATGAAAAAAGGTAGATTTTATGTTGATAACCAAAATCTAACCAGAAAATAGCCTTCTAGCTCTGACATTGCAACGGTTTGAACAAGATTACGAAATATCAATTAGATTTATTTAAGGTTTCAGATCGAGAAAGAGCACAAAAGAGTGGTTTTGAGAAGATTTCTACATAAATCCGTTAAAAACTTAAGTGTCAAAGTTATAAATTGGTCGTCAGTTGGTTATAATTTGGTTATCAGCCAGATATGTGTAGAAACTTCCTCATAATCTGTGCTGAAAAGTTTCAGGACATTCTTTAAAGCCAAAAATTCATCACTATTGATTTCAAATTGAGGGCAAAGAGTCAAAAGGACACAAACCTGTGTTGAGAAAGTTGACAAAATTATTGGTGGCTGAGTCAATTTCACCACCAATGCCGAGAACAATGACGAGGCGCACATTGGCAAAGTACCATTTAACTGTAGCCCAGAACTTTTCACTCATCCATCCAATGCAATTACCATCTTCGGGCGCGAGAGCAACTTTGCCGTCCTCACTAATCGCATTACCATCCGCAGTGCCATCGACATGGCGGGCAAAT
Source organism: Phlebotomus argentipes (assembly GCF_947086385.1). Lineage (NCBI taxonomy): Eukaryota > Metazoa > Arthropoda > Insecta > Diptera > Psychodidae > Phlebotomus > Phlebotomus argentipes. The sequence continues at coordinate 141,776 of NW_026776173.1, forward strand.
TGAGTTCCGCCACTCGCAAGGAGCGCCAGGAGCAGCGCAGCACTCCTAATGGCCATGGACTCACCGCAACTTCTTCCTGGGCAGATCTTCACCGCCGCCGCCGTCGCGCACGCGAGGGGTTAATCACTTAATGGCCGCCGTGATTTCACTCACTTTCAGCTCAAAACCAATTAAACCGTGATTTCTCTGACGATTAAAGAGCTCAATTGGATTCACTTAATCTCAGTGTCTTTGGCGTGAATTGAAGAAATGAAACTGAAGAAGATTAAGTGACTTTTCCTTGATATTTTGCTTAAAAATAGTGATAATAATGATGCTAAAAGACATTTCATCGGACAATCGTATGAATGTCCGTCGGAAAAACGTAAGACTTTGAGAAACCAATCGTTTTCCTCTTACAAGCACGATTCAAATGGCATTTTAAGAACTTCTAGAGTCCATAAAATATATTTGAAGTAATTTTAAAAATTCACTTTAGTTTATTAACGACAATACTAACTAATTACTTCCACAATTTGTATGAAAAATCCTCAACACTTCAGAGAAGTGACAGAAGTGAATAAAATGATTAATCAACGATATTCTGCCTTTTATGATGTTAATTTTGACGATATCATCGTGAAAAATGACTACAAATCAACTGAAATCTAACCAAAATCTAACCATTGAACTTTCTAACCTTTATTTCTGATGTTTTAAGATATTATTTAATGATTTTCATCCTTCAAAGAATATTTTTATACTATAATCGCTCAATTAGAATCTTTCTACCTGAAAAACGCAACTTTTAAGTACAAAAATTAGAGGTTATGTTTGATTTGAGCCTGTTTTCTACCATTCATAGTCTAGAATTGATGTTTTTATGAAGTTTCTTTACACAATTCTATGAATAAATGAAATATTATCGTTTTTAGTGCAAGATTATCTACTTTGAGGTGTTATTTTGTCATAAAATTATGTGACATAACCTAGAAAATATGTCAAAATGATCAAAATTCAGGACTGAATTTTAAGTTGATTTCTAAGAGGTAAATAATCCAGTAGAAATTCAAAATAACGATCCGAATTATTGCAATTTCTTCAACACTTTCACTTCTTTGTACTTCAGATGACTTCTGATCATAATATCTCCCCCTTGTTAACGATTATAATTACCGAAGGGGAGATAATATGCCTTAAATTTGTACACCACTTCCAAACACTTCTAAAACATGAAGTTTCAGACTGTTTCCACGTCAATTTCCAAATTAAAATGAATCTGTTAAGTTTCCATCTGAAATTTCGACCATAACCTTAAAATATAACTAAAAAGATATTTAAAAACTTCACTTGGCAGCTTTCTTGATCAAAACAAAGAAAATGGAATTAAAAATGGCTGATTCAGAGTGAAAATTGTTCAGATTGATCTTGTTTTAACACACTTTTTGAGGTTATGTTTGAGTTCAATACAACTTTTGCAGTATTTCTTTACATGAAGAGGTCAGAATACCAATGTTTCTTCGAAGTATATGCTTAATTTTGCCAATAATTAGCGAATTATTCACTAAATCTGGTCAGTAAATCGTTACATAACCTAGAAAAAGATTTCTTATGATTGATTCTGTGTGAAAATCAGAAGGAAATCCAAAGAATCAAGATAATGTGACAGTAAAATAAGGTCTCAGGAGAGGAATATTGCATGTTTTTGAAACACTTCAACTTCTTAAGTACTTCTTGTTGAGCTGTACACCACTTCTGGACTGTATTATCACCCCCTTGATAATTACTTTTAGACTATTTTTCTGGGTTGGACTAAAATTCCCACTAAAATCACTGCCAGTTCAATTTGCACTGCAATCACGATGCAATTCACCCCTCGGCGTTGGAAAATTAGCGCATTTTTCACACCGCGAACCGGAGGAAAATGCAGACGATGATTTTCAACTTTCGCCAAGAATTCAGCGCGACTGCTTAGCGTGAACAACTAATTGATTTTGCCTCCTTTTCTTGCCGGCAAAACCTCTTCAGGAGACGCGCGTGAATTCCTCGCCGGAAATTGTCTGTATTTTTCCTTCAACCTCTTTTCTTGCAGAGGGTGGAAAAAAAGAAGACACCGCGTGTGAAAATTGCTGATGTCGCAGAGGAAAATTGTGTTTCGCCGTGATTCTCTCTCGCCAGCCACTTAAGAATGCTTCGCAACTGTTATTTAACTTGCCACCGTATTTTGATGGTGATTTATATTTTCCTTCCTTTACTATTAAACTCACGTTTTCATTATGTATAATTTCTCCTACTCGTTAATGAAAATCAAATAAATATTTGCTCAAAATGTGTGTGTGTGTTTTTCGTCTCTTCGGCCCCAAATCTCAAGGAGGAGATAATTCACAGTGAAATCTAAGCGGAAACTCAATCTATAATGGTGTAAAATATTATTTTCTTTGATAATTTCTGTTTTTTCAGCTTAAAAACTAAATTACTCAAGTTTTTTATTTAATATTCCTCCAAAAAATCCCAATTTGAATCACTAATTTTCATATCTTTCAATTCATAACCTAAAAAAAATTGACAAAACTTTAAAAATCCCGTTTTAAGCCCTAAATAAATGTATATAAAGAATTTTAATCTATAAATATTTAATTTAGAAACGAAAAATTGTCTAAAAAGTTGTTAAAACGACAATTTTCTGACTTCTAAATGATATTTTTGAGGTTATGTGCTTAAGTTAATCGAATTCCTCAGAAGTGTTGAGGATTTTTCATACAAATTGTGGAAGTAATTAGTTAGTATTATTGTTAATAAACTAAAGTGAATTTTTAAAATTATTTCAAATATATTTTATGAACTCTAGAAGTTTTTAAAATGCCATTTGAATCGTGCTTGTAAGAGGAAAACGATTGGTTTCTGAAAGTCTTACGTTTTTCCGACGGACATTCATACGATTGTCCGATGAAATGTCTTTTAGCATAATTATTATCACTATTTTTAAGCAAAATATCAAGGAAAAGTCTAATAGATTGATGGCATAAGATTTATTAGGAATATTTCTGTAATTCGTCGAAGGTTGGCTGAAGTTGGAGAAAAGTAGTTTCCATTCTTGCAATTTCCTTATGATACCATAATTTTGTTCCATCCATTCTTAAGAATATTCTTCGAAACACTTAGAAAATATTCCCTCCAGCGCCTGCTTTTAGATCGCAAAGTGTCACGGGTTCGATTCTCCTGCAATTGTATTGTATTTTCCCATTCTTTTTCCTTCACACACTTGCGTTAATAAGTTCAAATCCAGCTCGCGGTAAGTTTTTTTTTCACATATTTTTCTGTTTTAGCCTTTTTTCCTGCCACACAATTAAACCAATTGACTAATTTGGGAAGTTTAAATGCCTTCCAATAAATGAATATTCATCACAAACCAACGCAAAATGTTTTTTTGTGAAGCAGATTAATTAAAAATCGAAATACTTTCAATGCACATACTTATGAGTGATTAATAAATTGTATTCTATATATTCTACTTTCAAGGGCAATGAAAATGCTTTAATTTCGTGAATTTCTTCCAATATTCTATCCCAAGTCAGCAATCCATCACAAATTTCTTCATATTTCATGGGATTTTTTTACTTATATTTCCATCCATTCCTTGATATTCTTTAATATTCTTGATGAAACAGTGGAATTGATTTGTCCATTGCTTACATGAGCAACCAATTCGCAGTATTTCTTGTCATTTTTCTCCACAGAATCACTAATTTGAATCGATTGAGTGGAAAAACAGCTGCAAATGTTGGCTGAGTCGTGCACTGATTTGTCCTCGGACCATTCGCCCGTTCTGCTGTGGATGAGTTCTGGGGTGGTGGAGAGAGCCCTGCCTCCTGCACTGTACAGGGGTAGGATGGACTGGAGTGTCTGAAGTGACAAAACTGAGGCTAAACAGAGCCACGAGATTACTGAAGAAACTCCTGTGCGAGCATAGAAACGACGGCATCAGCAACTACTTGCAAAATCTGACACCTACGGAGGCTACCAACTATTCTTTGTGGAAGGCGACCAAGAAGATTAATCGGGCAACAAAAGACGACTCCTCCCATCAGGACACCTTTGGGACAATGGGCCAGGAGTCCCCACGAGAAGGCCTTAGTCTTTGCGGAGCATCTGGCCTGCATCTTCACGCCAAATCCTTGCTCCATTGCGGACGATGTGGAGGGGGAAATCCAGTCCTGCGTGGTTTCTGAGCTCCCGGTGGTGGAATCGGCTCCTGTCAGGAAATGCACGGTTGCGGAGGTGAGGAGGCACCTTCGCGTTTTGAAGCCAAAAAAGGCCCCTGGCTACGACCTCATCACGGGGGAGGTTTAGATTCTTCGTCCTGCTTGTCAACGCCGTCATCAGACTCAGGTATTTTCCTCGCCAATGGAAGATGGCTGAGATAATTCTGATCCACAAGCCTGGTAAACCTGAGACGGAGGCAACTTCATACAGACCAATCAGTCTGCTCCCGATCTTTTCTAAGATTGTCGAAAGGATTCTCCTCGCACGTCTGCAACCGATAATGTCTCAAAAGAATCTCGTACCACCCAGCATCAATTCGGATTCAGATCAGGTGGTCAACGAGATTCGTGGAACTTTTGAGAAGAGGAAGTACTGCTCTGCAGTCTTCCTTGACGTCACGCAGGCCTTCGACAAAGTCTGGCACACTGGTGCCCGAAATTTGATATTTCTTTCAATTTTAGAGACATTTACCTTAAGACAAAAGATAATCAGAATTTAATGATCTTTCAAATGGCGTTGAGATCATGGCGATATCTCAATTCGAACCCGAGATATTGCAAAATGCAGAGAAATGTGCGCAAAAGGACAGCGAAAATTAAGTTAAGACACTGCTTAGCCTGCTCTAAATCCTTGTGAAAAACATGAAAATTACTGGGATAACCACATTAAATCATGAGTTTGGAATGTTTAGAAGACATTTACATTATAGAACGCCTTGATTTGCACTTGTTAAATTGCTTTTTGTATGTTTTTTTAGCTAATGTTTAACGCTTTTCTATCAATTTCTTCGATTTCTCCCGCTCAAGCGCAGACCAAATCTTGTTCACAGGTTTTCTATGAAGTTTTGGAATAAGAGATTAAGTTAATCGCCTAGGAACAATCATGTAGATGTGAAAATTACAGCATTTTACTCTTAAGAAAGTGTTGATTTTTAGTCAATTTCTTATTATAATGTCCAGAAAATCTGTAATTTCTTATTGATGAACGGCAGGAAAATGGTTCTAATTGCGTTTGCATATTATTTAGCATTCAAGGGTTCCATAATGTGGTAAATGGTGTTCA